>NC_056729.1:987827541-987867541 GCF_019279795.1 Protopterus annectens
AGCACCAAATAACCTTATCCAAGGGGGATTTATGGTCTCCCATCCAGTTGTCTAAGCTACAGTTAGAGTCATTGAAGAGCTCTGTTTTGCATGAATTGAGAGTTTGTTCGAGAGGAGTGGCAATCTCTGGGAGATGTATCTGTCTCTCCAGTATGTCCTATTAATGCCGCAGGCTAGGTTAAGATCCCTAGAGTGAGTGAATATTGTCCCAACTGACTTGCAGATATACAGCATTTTCATTAGGGCAGGGTTCAAGACTGCTCTGTAGGGCAGGCACAAGTGGCCTCTGAGCAGCCTATAAGATGCAGAGTACAGTGACAGAGCCTTCAGTCTGTCCATGTAGGTCATGTGTTGAAGGCCCTGAATTTTCTTGCTGAGAAACCTCTGAGGTGCCCCCAGCTGCTGCAGGTGTCTGGTGAGGTACATACAGAAGGAAATGTTGTACTTTATTAGTGGTCTGATGAGGGATGAGTACAGGGAAGTTATAACATCCTTAGCTCCGGATGCAATGGCCTTACTTATGAGATGTGCAACACAGAAGGCCTTCCTTACCACTGTGGACAAATGGTGATCAAAGTTAAGGTTGCTATCAACCTGTGTTCCCAAATAACTCACCACAGGGTTTGACCTAAAGGGAGCACTACTAATACTGTAATTTTTAAGGACTTCCCCTTTGCTGAAAGGGATGATAATGCTTTTTTGGCATTTAGTCCATGGGTTTGACACCACTCATGTGTATGTGTAAGCCCTTTTTGTAGTATGTCAACATTGCTGAGAGACTCAATGATAGCACTCAGTTTGCGGTCATCAGTGAACTTGGTAAGCTACAGGCCATCTATTTTTGCCTGGACTTCTGAGAAATACATTCCAAACAGTAGGGAGCACAACACAGATCATTGTGGTACACCATTGGTAACTGGTCTGCTGGTAGAGGTGGAATCCCCAACTTTGACTGTATGTGTTCTGTTGGTGAGCCAGTTGGCAACCCATCTAGTGACATATAGGTTAATTCCTACCTGGGGTGAGTTTCTCAATGATATCTGAGTGAGGGGATTGTGTCAAAAGCCTTGGCTAAGTCAAGATAGCCTGTATGTACTGTTTTGCCTTCATCTAGGGCTTTGGTGACATTCTCAAAGAAGTCCATCTGGTTTAATAAGCATGATCTACCCTTAACAAAGCCAAATTGGGTCGGGTCACAAGTTTGAAGGTCACCTATGTCTTTGTTGATAAGGTCCATGATAATTCTCTCCATAGCCTTGCAGATAAGGCTGGTTAGGCTTATGGGTCTATAGTTCCCAGGGTCAGTTGATGGACCCCCTTTGTGCAAGGGAATTACTGTTGCTGTTTTCCACTCTGCTGTGACAAAGCCAGTACTTAGACTGTGGATGAAGAGAGTGCCAAGTGGTTCTGCTAGGTCCTATTTTAGACCATTTAGTAGGCAGCCTGGGATGGTATCCAGTCCCATAGAGGCTGTGTTTTTGACCATGGAGAGTGCATTTCTGACCTTCTCTTTGGAGATACTATGTAGATGACTGGTGACAGGTATGCTTTGGGGTATGTTTGGTGGTGACAGGGGGGTGAGGTTTGTGGCAAATTGGTCTGCTAGTAGGTTGGTGATGTCTTCAGGGTAAGTATGAGTGGTACTGTCCACTACTAGTTCAGCATACAGCTGGGCCTTCTCTTTTAGATTTCTGACATAGCTAAAGAATGCCTTGTGATAATCCTTAGCTAGGTATGCCTGTTTAGCTTCATAACTGGTCTTAGAGGACTTTACAAGATATCTAATTTGCTTGCTCAAGCTGTAGAGTGTTTCCTTCCTCTGCTGAGTGAGTTCCATCTAGTTCTTAGATATTAGTTTCTTCCACTTGTTGTATAACCTATTTATGCTTTGTGTCCACCAAGGTAGCTTGTTTTTTGTGAGAACCTTGTTTTGATCCATTCAGGTATATCCAAGTCTACACATTTGTATAGGTGTTTATATAGGGCATTTGTGTACACCTCTGTATATGAGGCATTGCTGACAATGATAGCAGGTGGTTTGAAACTATTTATGCCATCACTTAGGAGGCTATAGTTTGCTTTGAGAAATTGTTCATTCTTTTTGCTCTGGGGGGGGGGGCATGATTGTTACTTTGAATGAGACTGATTTATAATCAGACCTTATAAGCAAGGGCAACACACAGGGGACATAGGGGGTAGTGCAGAGACTCCCTATGTTGGTGAGTACTAAGTCAAGGACATTTGAGCTCCTTGTGGGGGTGCAGACTATCTGTTCCAGAGTATTTGTATTGACAAAGCCCAGAAACCATAGGACAAGCATGTTTGTGCTCATACATGACTCCCAATTGAAGGAAGGATAGTTGAAATCACCCATGACCAAGGTGTTTGGCTGTATATTGAGTGACTCAAGTAGGTCCCGGTAGGCAGAGTGGTTCTCATGATTCATGGTAGGGGACCTATAGCTAACAATGATATGGATGGGAGTTTTACTTACAGTTAGCTGGACTTGGAGTAGCTCTAGGGAGTGTTTGACCAGTCTTATAGGTTCATAGGTTCATAGGAGGTTACTAGGCTAATGGCCCCAGGGCCCTTACAAGCCTCGCCAAGTCTAACCCATGTTCCCAAGGGTGTCTGGTTCAAGCAGACCCTATAATCAGCACCCATTGCCCCTGTTCAAGAGGGAAACAGGTGGAACTTGTGGGATGAATTTCCGGTTACCCATCCAATCGTCCAAACTTAAATAGGGCCAGTGAGGGGCTTTGTTTACGATGAATAGGAAGCTTGTTCCAAAGGTGGAGCAACCTCTGTGAGACAAATCTGTCTGTCCAGCAAGTTCTGTTAATGTCACATACCAGGTTAAGTTCCTTAGAGTGAGTGACCTGTGTGCCATTTGACTTGCAAATGTGCAGCATTTCCATCAAAGCTGGGTCAGAGATTGCTTTATATGCAAAACACAGGTCAGCTCTGAGCAGTCTGTATGACACAGAGTAAAGTGACAATGATTTTAGTCTGTCCACATAACATAGATCTTGAAGACCCTGAATTTTCATTATAAGGAACCTTTGTGGTCTCTCCAATTGCTGCAAGTGTTTGGAAAGGAGCATACCAAAAGGCTCACTGTACTCTATTATTGGCCTAATGAGGGAAGAGTATGGGGGACTATAACCTCTTTTATTCCTGAAGGCAATGCTCTTACTTATAAGCTGAGCAATATAAAATGCCCTTCTTACCACTGTGGAGACATGGTGATTGAAATCAAGGTTGCTGTCAACCTGTTTTCCCAGATTTCTCACCACTGAATGTGTGCTTAGGGTATTGCTATTCATGTGGTAGCTTGCAGGAACATTACCCTTGCAGAAGGGGATGATAATGACATTGGCACCAGTCATTAGTCTGTGTAAGACCTTCTTGCAGGATGTTGACATCGCTAGGGGTTTCAATGATCGCTCTCAGTTTGGAGTCATCAGCAAACTTTGTCAGCCACAGTCCTTTAGTTTTAACCTGTACTTCAGAGAAGTAGTTTCCGAACAATAGGGGGTCAAAGAACCAATCCCTGTGGAACATCACTGGTTATGAGTCTGCTGGAGGAGGTGGAGTCCCCTATTTTGACTGTATGAGCTCTATCAGTGAACCAGTTTGTAATCTACCTGAGAATATATGGGTTGATACCCAACTGGGTGAGTTTATCAATCAAACTTGAGTTGGGGATTGTGTCAAAGGCTTTGTTTAAGTCTAGGTAGGCCTTATGCATAGATTTGCCCTTATCTAGGGCTTTAATGACTGTCTTGAAGAAGTCCACTAAGTTTAACATGCATGATCTCCTCTTGAGAAAGCCAAACTGGGTGGGTCAAGAATTTGGAGATTTCCTATATTTTGTTGATAAGGTCCATGAGATAAGGCTGGTCAGGCTAATGGGTCTATAGTTCCCAGAGTCCGTATATGTGCCCCCATTTGTGCAAAGGGATGATAGTAACTGTTTTCCATTCCACTGGGATGAAGCCAGTGCTTAGGCTATGACTGCAAAGCATGCTCAGTGATGATGGTAATTCCTGTTTTAACCCATGTAGAATACAGCCCGGGATGCTGTCTGGTCCTATTGAGGCAGTGCTTTTGGCCTTGGAGAGGACATTTAAGACATGCTCCTCTGAGATACTAGTTGGGGGACAGGTGTTTGGGATGCTTTGTGGCATATATAGCAGGGACAGGGGAGTGAAGTTTTCATTTAATCTGTCAGCCAACAGGTTTGCAATATTCACAGGTTCTGTATATGTAGTACCATTAACTACGAGTTCAGTGCAAATCTGGGCCTTACCTTTGAGGTTATAGATGTGACTAAAGAATGCCTTGAGGTTATCCTTAGTTAGAGAAGCTAGTTTAGATTCATAGTTAACTTTGGAGGACTTCACTAGGAGCCTTATTTGCTTGTTTAAGTTGAGGAGGGAGTGGTTTCAGTTTTGAGACCTTTCCTTGCTTTGATTCTATAAGGAATGGCAGAGTCAATACAATTGTACAGGTTTTTCTATAAAGCATTGGTGTATAACTCAGCATAGGTATCTGTTCCATCAGTGGTGGGAGGGGCTATGAAGCTATACATGTCATCACATAAGAGGTTGTAATTGGCATTGAAGTTTTTTAGTCTAGTTGTTGCTAAGGGGGGAATCTTGCACCCAATGTAATTCAAGGGAATTGTGCTGTTTAACCAATCTAGAGGTGTATATATCTTTAATGAATATTGGTACACCACCTCCTTTAGTTCTCATGCTTTTAGTTTGTGGTCTGAATATGTTGAAGGAAATGTAACCTAGTATAGCTGGGGTGCTCCTCACAGCCTTAAACCAGGTCTCAGTGATTGCACAAATGTCAGCATCTTTCAGGGTGAGGACTGCTTTTAGTGAGTGCAGTTTCTACTTTAGACTCCTAGCATTTAGAAGCATAACCTTGAGGTTGTTTTTAAAGGGTATTTTAACATTGGGAATTTGCTCCTGTGACCTTGGCTAAAAAGGCACTATGGGGATGGCAAGAGCCTTAGCCAGCAACCAAGATTCCAGGAGTGACAGATGAAGATCAACTCTGACAAAGCATCAATGTTTGTCGACCATATCATCCCAGACTGATAGATACTGGATCCCCTTTGAATGACACCAGAAACTAAGCCAGCTGTTGAAGACAATCATTTTTTGTTTGTACTGAGGTATTATTCTAGGCAAAGGTAAAATGTTGCTTAAGGCTAGGGGCATATCTGCCTGTGAAACATAATCTGAGAGATCTGTCACGTAGTCCACTGAGGTACGTTTTAAGTCATTATCACCAACATGGACTATGACAGAGTCATAACACTGCCTGTTGTTGAGAGACTTGATTGTCTGTGTGATGTGGCAGATCCAGGCACCTGGCAGACAGCGGACAGTGAGCCTTTCCTTACCCAGCCTGGTGAGAGCGGCATCTGTGTGTCTCACAATTGAGTCGCCTATGACTAAGATGTTTGTTTTTGTGTTATGCCTTAGAGGCTTGACTGGTGAGACACTGGTAATTGATATATTATGTGTACTATGTTCTGCAGAGGATGTATTATGTGAAGCATGCTTGTTTTGGGTGGTCTCTGATGACTAGGTAAGCTTCTTTTAAGGGCCTCCACATATGTAGGTTTATTAGTTGTTGATTTGGTAGGTGCAGGAGGTGAGGAGAGCATGCTGACAACCTTGTGAGTCTTGAGGTGTATCTGCTTTTAATGAAGGTGGCTACACCTCCCCCTTTGGTTCTTTCATGCTCGTTTTGAGGTCTGAGCATGTGTAAGGCATTGTGGCCTTGCATGGCCAGGGTGCTTTCTGCGGCCTTGAACCATGTCTCTATGAATGCACAGACATCAGCATCTTCCAAGGTAAGGAGTGCTTCCAGTGAGCACATTTTCCGATTTAGACTCCTAGCATTAAGCAGCATAAACTTCAATTTGTCTCTAGTGAGTTTTTTTACAGTGGAAATTTTGGGGTCTACTTTATGTGCTCGAAAGCTGAAAAACCCAAATCCAAATAGCGTGACACATAAAGAGTGAACCACGAATACGTCGAACAAATAAAACCGCGAAAGTGGAAATACTGAATTTGCATAGCTGGCCCTTCTGCGGTATAGCTCCTTAAGGAAAGTGTGTGATAGTTACAGACCTTAGGGTTAGGGAGGGGTTAAGGTAAGTGAATAGGTAGGTAGTGTATGCAAGGTTTTGTGTAGGTAATGTATGTAAGGTCTAGTGTACAGTTTTAAGTGTATGTGTGTGGAATATTTAGTTTCTTTGAGTATAGTTCTGTAGGGGAAGTGTGCAGTAGTTATGGACCTTAGGGTTAGGGAGGGGTAAATGATAGTGCATAGATAGTTGTGTATGTGGGGTTTAGTGCAGGGTTAGCAGTAGGGTTTTGGTGCTTTAATTTAGGGTTAGAAGTAGGGTTTTGGTTAATGCAGGTATGTGTTTTTTTATTGGGTTTGGGTAGGTAGTTGGTTGCGGGTGGTGGGTTGGCCGACTATGATGGTTCGAGGTTTTAAATTTCGCGCTTTAGTACGTTCAACATATTCGCAGTTTGCTCTTTATCTGTCGCGCTATTTGGATTCAGGTTTTTCGTGTTTCGAGCACATAAATTAGACCCGGAATTTTGTTGTTATGACATTGCCTAAAAAAGGCACTATGGAGGAGGCAAGTACTTTTGCCAGTAACCAAAAGCCAAGAGATAATAGGTGAAGACCATCTCTGGCAAAGTAGAATGGTCAGTCAACCATATCTTTCCAGACTGACAGATACTGGATCCCCCTGGATTGACACCAGAAGTTAAGCCTATTGTTGAAGTCAATTATTTTTTGTTTATATTAACTTGGGCGGCACAGTGGTGCAGTGGTTAACACTGTCACCTCACAGCAAGAGGTTCTCCGGTTTGATTCTCAGCTGGGGTGCCTTCTGTGTGGAGTTTGCATGTTCTCCCTGTGTTCATGTGGGTTTCCTCCGGGTACTCCGGTTTCCTCCCACATTCCAAAGACATGCATCTGGAGCATTTCTCCCCGGGCCTCCGCTGAAAACAGGCTCTGTGGAACCTAGTTGGACATTCCCGGTCAACAAAAGTTAAATAAATAAAATAAATAAATAAATATTGAGGCATCATCCTGGGTAAAGGTAGAATGCTGCTTAGGGCTGGGGACATACCTGCCTGGGACACATAATTTGAGAGCTCGGTCAGGTCTCTCTTCATGTAGTCCATTGAGGTACATCTCAAGTCATTCTCAGAGATGGACTCTGACATCATAATGGTACTTGTTGTGAGACTTGAGTATGTGCATGATCTGATGGATCCTATCACTTGACAGGCAGCTGACTGTGATCTTCTTCTTGTCCAGCCTGTTGAGGGGGACATCTGTGTATCTCACTATGAAGTTGCCTATGACCATGACATTTGATTTTTAGGTTCAAAACCATTTATAAAGTGGTGATTCAAAACCATCAATAAAGTATTATCAGCCTTTGATATCTTGACCTATGTAGTTTCTGCATGTGTCTCTGTCACAGTTGTCTTCTGTCGGTATCCCGCAACTCCCTTCTGTCCTTCTCCCTTTCTCAGTTCTTTATCATCCTCTCTTCTTTGAACTTGTCCCTTCATTCCCTTAGTACTTCATAGATCTGTTTGGTCGTCTGCCTCCTTAACCTCTTTTGTTTCCACTAGATTGACATCCTCTCTCATTTTACTCTATTTTCCCACATATTCCTTTCTCCTGTTATCCTCTTTGTACTCTTTTTCCTGGGATCCCTGAGTAACAAATAGTTGCACTACTGGGCCTCTGGTATTCTGCATATCTATATAGTTACTTCCAGTGTGTTAAATCTATTCCCACCATCCTTTTTTTTGCATATCATAACTTCCTACTGACCTATCCCACTTTCTACCAGAGTTGTTAATGTTTCTTCCTTATCTTCGCCCCACCATTCTATAGTTTTTTTGGGTTCCCTTCATCTCACTTCATGCATCCTAGTTCTTTAAGTGCATCTTTGTTCATGTCCCTTTGGAAAGCTTCTCCATATCTCCCTCTGCAGTACTCTCTCTTTTGTTTAGCCTCCTTCTCTTCTGTTTCTATCCCATGAATGATGTTCTATAACTGTACATACATAGAGATATACAGGAGCCCCAAGATCTCCCTTTTCCTATTCACTTTCAGTTTTGCCTTGATGACTCTTAACTGGCCCTGTCTTTTTACATCTATAATATCCTTTTGTCATTCAGCTCTATTTGTATGTCTAAGAGTAGGTGGAGGATTATTGGTAATAAAGTCATCCAAGCTGCATTAATTCTAGCAGGCAGTGTATAAGTCTCAGCCTGCCTCCTGAGAGTATACCTTACCTTTTTTGTAACTTTCCTTAGGTTTCCTCTATTGTGTCTCTCACACAATTGTGCTAAAATAGAGCCTTTGGGCACTTGGGGAACTCCACCTCTTTTTTGTCACTCATTCCTACTTTACCCTTACCTTTTCTTAATCTCACTACCAGTGTCTTTTTGTTGTTGCACCTGAATCCCACCATGTCTTTAAATCTCTTAAATGTCTCTTGTTGTTCCTATCACTGATGCACATCATCTGACAAAAACATTCATTCATTTGCAAATAACACACACTGAGATTTTTTCCTCACCATTTCTTCAAGCATTGATAAATTCTATCAGACTTCCACTAGCAGGTCATCAATCACAAGCATAATCAGGAGTGGAAAAAACAGACTCCCATGCATGCTCCTCCCTAGCATCAGGCCTGGCGATAGCAGGCACCAAATCTGGTTTTCCTTAGCACTCGGCCTGGAGACTGCAGGCTCTCATGTCTGGTTATTCCTAGCATCAGGCCTGGAGATAGCAGGCTCCATTAGCAGATCATCAGTCACAGTTATAATCAGGCCTGGAGATAGCAGGCTCACATTGACATAGGACATATGATGATGTTAGCCTGCTATCTCCAGGCTATATCAATTTCTGGATCTTGGTATATGGCACATGTCTGATGTATGAACTTTTCCCACCTCACTATATCAAAGGCCTTCTCCAGATCAGTAAGCAAAATCACATGTTGTCCACCCTCTGTTCTTTTTTGAATATATATACATATATATATATATATATATATATATATATATATATATATATATATATATCTTAGCAGGTGCCAACAGCTTTTTTTTTTTTTATCTGCCTTCGTTGCCTTCATGAAACCATTTTGCCCTGTTCATACTATTTTTGGCAATGCTTTATATAGACTTTCTACCAATACTTCTGTCAAAATCTCAATGTCTACATTAGTCAAAGGGCCTATCATTTCCCACTTCCTCCCCTTCTCCTCTCCCTTTAGGGGATCATGGTTATTCTGGCCTTCCTTATCCTTTTAGGTATTTTCTCTAAGTCCTGTATTCAGTTATATTCCTTTTCTTGAACCATCCACATTTCCTCACCTTTCCATTTGTACAATTCTATGGGGGCTCCATCTGACCCTCCAGCTTTCCCATCCTTTGTTTTGTATATATTCTTTATCACATTCCTTGCCACACCTGGATCAGCTTGTCTCTTTGTTCATCCTCCATTACATATCCCTCTGCATTCTTTCCTAAGTTCCATGATGCGATTTTTGTCCCTTCCTGTTATTCGTAAAACTACCTACAGTATTCCTTAAATCCTTCCCAGATTAGCTGATCCTCTTATAATATTCTCCATTTACTCCTGTTCTCCTATGTACCTCTCTCTGCCTGCTTCTGCTTGTATTTCTTTTTAACTAGCTCTTTATGTTGTGCCTCCCCCACTCTCCACCAGTAGTCCCTCTATACCATTATTGATTTTGCTGCTCTGTTATAATTTTTCTGTCTAATTCCATTCTTATTCCTTTACTGCTGATCTGTAATACTTTCCATCTACGTCATTTCTGTTGCTTTCCTTCTATACCATCTTTAGCATTATCTCCACTAGTCAATCATCTTTTCTTTTCCTTCTCTTGTTTGCTTCAGTGTTCACATTTTCCCATTGACAGTCATCATGATCTCATGCCACCATCTCATACCACCAACACTCTACCAGTTTGCCTCTGTCTTTCATATTGTTCTGTATTCATTCTATTATGACTCCTTGCATTATTTCTTTGTCCTCAGTCTCCTTCCACTTACAACTAGCCCACCTCCACCTTGGGCCAGCCTCATGCAAACTAGGTGACCATTTAGAGTGCTGTGCTTTTAGGGGGTACATATTTGGGTCTACCTGATAACACCGACACGCCAAAACACCAACAATGAAATAACTGACATGACAAAACAGAAAGTTAAAAAACACAAAACTTCACATGCCCGACAAACCACAATCCCAACAATCAACAAAACAAATACCTTTCCTGAAAAACACACACACAACAGAAGCACACCAAAAATCTTACAAACCTACACTAAACCTTACATACACAGATATCTATGCACTAACCTTAACCCAAGCCCTAACCCTAAGGTCTGTTACTATCGCACACTTACCTTACCCGCACCCTAACCCTAACTCACTTAATCCACCCCAACCCTTAAGTCTGTCACTATCGCACACTTACCTTACCCGCACCCTAACCCTAACTCACTTAATCTGCCGCTAACCCTCAAGTCTGTCACTATCGCACACTTACCTTACCCACACCCTAACCCTAACTCACTTAACCCGTCTCTAAACCTAAAGTCCGTCACTATCGCACACTTATCTGACCTGCACCCTACCCTAACGTCCGTCATTATCACACACTTACCTTACCCACACCCTGACCCTAACGTCCGTCCCTATCGCACACTTACCTTAACATGTCGGTGTTCTCAGCGTCGGGATTCTCAACTTTCGATAATCACTGTTGTCGATCTTCTGGTGTTGGTGTTCTTGTTGTCGGCGTTGTGGACTTTCGGCGTTTTCAGGTAGACCCATATATTATATATACATATATATATATATATATTCAAGCACCTCTACTAAAAGAAAATGCATCTGTGGATCACTAGGTGCTCTGGGGGGTGGGTAGTTGGGGGGGGGGGTCTGCTCCAAATTACTTAACATTCAAGTCACTTTACACAAGCTTAAACATTGTGAGGTCATAGAGGTTGAGACATCGCAACAATGAAATATAGGTGTAAAGCTAGGTTTTTTTGTATGTTTTTCCCTGATCCAGTCTGACAAGTCAAAGTATGAATCTGTAATGCCTGGCTTTACTGATTGACTGTAATAATACAACATTTACCAAACAGAAAATATTAACAAGGGATAGAGTTGAAAATCAGGGGCACTATGCAGAATTCTGGGCAGAGATTAGAGGAATGATGCAACATCGGTGAAATAAACATCATTAGTATGTTTACAATAATGCAGCTGGAAGTGATCGAATAGATATTTTTGGCAATTTTTCTCGCTTTATGATTTATATGGATAGTTGGGATGAGAGGATTGATACAGTGAGGTAGGTATGATTACTCTTTTTACAGTAATGCTAGCAGTGATCAACCAGATGATTTGGGTAATATTTCTGGCTCTGTGATTTGTGTTGGCAGTTAGGATGAGGGAAGTGACATGGAGAGAATTGTCATTAATGTTTTTCAATGATCCTGGCAATAATCAACTAAATATTTTGGCCAATATTCTTTTTTTTTTTTTTTTTTTGTGATTTATGTGGACATTTGAGATAAGAGGAATGGTGCAATGAGACAGGTATCATGACTGTTTTTACAGTGATGCTGGCAGTCATTAACCAGATATTTTGTCAGTACTTTTCTTGCTTTGTTATTTGTGTGGAACAACCTACACAGGATTTGTAGCAACTTGTTTGTATGGACTCCAGAGTTGTTTATTTATTTATTTGTCATCTATTAACTGGGTTGGTCCAACTAAGCCAAGGGCCAATTTTCAGTGGAGACCCAAGGAGAAAAATTCCAGAAGAAATACAAAAAAAAATACATAAGTTTAAGGCTGTACAAATTCAAAAAATTAGAATAATTCAGGGCCATAAAAAAGATTGCAGAAATTCAAGATTGTACAATATAAAAATTAATAGTTGCATAGAATATCTATATGAGATAAGTCAGCATGATACGAAGAAAAAAGAATAGACTTAAGTAAGTAACAGATCCTATGAGTTGAAACAATATTACATAACCGTTAGATGTTGTATTTATCACTTCTGGGTGAGGGATAGAGCTGTCAGGATAAGTGTAACTGACCTTCCCCAGAATTCAGCAAGCTCTGCATAGCGTGCAGGAATAGTGCAATAGCTGCTGGAGGAAAAATGGCCACCGAGAGATCCAGGAACAAGCTCCTGGGACATGCACGACCACTCCTGCACTATTCCTGCATGGACACAGCTCCTATATGCTAATTACCAAATTTATGGAATTCATAAACTCCAATGCCCTAGATCAACTTATCCACATCCCCACCAGGGACAACAATAGTCATTACCAACATGAGTGACCGATGTTCCACACCTGAAGTCAACTCCTCGTTGGTCTGATCCGACCATAAGCTTATCACCCTTGATATCCACATCCCGCTCACACCCTCCATTAAGGAAACCATATAAAAATATTTCTTCAAAGCCAACTTCATGCTTCTTAAGACAGAAGTGGTGAACTGCATGACACCCATTCAGATGGACAATACAGTTTCAACTGCACTCTATAAGCACTTACACGAGTGTATGGATCATGCTATCCCAAACAGAACCAAGACGCTATCCTCCAAAAAATGGAAGCCAATCTGGTGGTCCTCTGCCATAAACAAATGGTACAACAGAAGGAAGAAACTGTTGAAAAAGAGAGTAAAATCCCATGAGTGGAGGAGCTCCCTGGTCAGCCTCAGTAAGAAGCTGAGATCCCTTATGAGATCCTCCAAAGCTAGCTACGAAAACTAAATTGCCACTAAATCGAAGGACAACCACAAAGCATTCTATAGCTATGTCAAGAATCTAGATGGCAACACCCAGATCTGCTCTGAGTTACAGCACAAAGGCACGAAAATTACAGAACCAACTGATATTGCCAACATCCTGGCAGATAGGCTCAGTGCTAACTTTACCACCCTCTCACCCCTAAAGGGACCATATCTATACAGGAATAATGCAGAGTCCCTGTAATGACAACTATGCAGGTAAAAGCTGCACTGTCTAAAGCCAAAACTACAGCATCTATGGGACCTGACAACATCCCAGGCTGCATTTTACATGAACTTCAGAACGAACTGGCTCCCACTTAAGCACCATGTTCAATAATAGCCTCACATCAGGCTTTGTGCCCACTGAATGGCACATAGCAACAGTTATCCCACTCCACAAAGGGGAGCCACCACTGATCCCGGGAATTATCGACCTATTAGCCTGATGAGCCTGGTCTGCAAGGCCATGGAATGTATCATCATGGAACTCATAAACAAAGACATCAGTAACCTCCAAACTCTGGATCCCACCCAGTTTGGGTTTGTGAAAGGCAAATCATGCCTTCTGAACCCGATCGACTTCTGTGAGGCAGTCACCAAAGCCGTAGATGAGGATAAGGTGGCTCGCACAGCCTATCTTGACCTCGCCAAGGCTTTCGACACCATCCCCCATTCTGGAATTATAGCTAAACTCACTAAACTAGGTATAAACTCCTACATCACAAGATGGGATGCTAATTGGATCACTGACAGAACCCACACTGTAAAAGTTGCAGACTCCAAATCTGACCTCAAAGCAGTGACAAGTGGAGTACCACAGGGTTCTGTCCTGGGACCTCTCCTGTTTGGTATCTACTTCTCTGAAGTACAGGCTAAAACAGAAGGCCTCTGGCTAATGAAGTTCACAGATGACTGCAAACTATGAGCCATAGTCAAGTCCCCAAATGATGTGGACATCCTACAGAAGGGCCTCACTGAGACAGATGCCTGGTGTCAGAGCCATGGCCTCAAGCTCAATGCCAAAAAGTGCAGTGTCATCCCCTTTGATAAAAACTCTGTACCTATAAACTACAACATAGGCAGCAATCTGATTAACACCGAATGCGTGATAACAGACCTTGGGACCCAGGTGGACAGTAGTCTCTCCTTTGATAGTCACATCGCCACAGTAGTCAGGAAGACCTTCTACATGGCACACCTCATCATAAAAGGGTTCTCATCCAGGAAAAAAGAGGTCATTGTTCCCCTCTACTCGTCACTCATTAGACCCATTATAGAGTACAAGGCCCCTTTTGGAATGTACCTCAGAAGACATCTACAGCAGCTGGAAAGGCCACAGAAGTACCTCACAAAGAGGATTACTGACATCAAACAAATTCCCTACACTGACCGCCTCAAAAAAATCCAGCTTTACTCTGTAGCATATCGCCTACTCCGAGGTGATCTCTGCCTAACATATAAAGCTATGTCAAAAGCAGAGCTGTCGGACATGCTACACCTAAAGAAATCCCAATTCCTCCGAGCTACACACTCTAGGGACCTAAACCTTGTCACCACAGTAAACAGGACATGCTGGAGGGATAGATTCCTGCCCCAGAGACTTCCTATACTCTGGAACAAGCTACCCATCTATGTCAAGCAAAGTTCTTCATTAGCACTCTTCAAGAAAAATTAGATGAGTGGATGGGAAATAGGAAATACACCCCGAGGATCACTTCTGTGTCTCTGCTGGACAGTGGCATAGGAAAATAACTTTCTTGGGTAGCGTAAGCTATGGAACTTTGCTGGCTAGGCTTACATAGGCCCTTGGGCAGATAGCCTAGTACGTACCTATGAACCTAAATTAGGTGAATTAGTGATCCAGGAAGCTGGCAGCCGTCCATGCAGGATTAGTGTAACCTGCAGAAATGTACATTTGTTAGTAACTGCGTACATTTCTGCAAACTAGAAAATGGAGCCATGACAGCTCCAAATAAAGGGTGTATATAATGTGGAAGGTATGCCAATGGCCAAATATATGGCCATTGGCATGGAAAACAGTTTCAAAATAATAAAAAATAACTTTTTTCTTTTTGGCCAATTTCATCCGTTTAAGCATAGGGCAGAGCACGCAAATGGAATCGGCCGGAAATTAAAAATAAAACCTTGAAAAAAGTTTGACCTGCAAAAACACAATTTTGCATTATAGTCAATGGCAGACAAAAGACAACACGTCCACTGAATAGTGGTTGTTAAGGGGGAAGGCTCAGTCTCAGACTTATAACAAGGCATTAGCAGGCAATTCTATGCAAATGAAAGGAATGATACTGAATCACAGATTTTCCTTCATGGCTAGCTTGCACCCAACCGTGTAGGTGCAGGAAAACCTGAGTTAGCTGACATCATAGAGGGGTGTGTCAGGCATACTGTAAGCTTATTGGAGCTCTGTGGCTCAGGTTTGCCCTTAGCTTAGCAGAGTTAAGGAAGGGTGTGTGTGTCTGAAGCTGCCAAGCACACTTTACATTGCCTAAACAGATGTGTGTGCCAT
Source organism: Protopterus annectens (assembly GCF_019279795.1). NCBI lineage: Eukaryota > Metazoa > Chordata > Ceratodontiformes > Protopteridae > Protopterus > Protopterus annectens. The sequence goes on from NC_056729.1 coordinate 987,843,004, forward strand.
GCACCGGGGTTTAAACAAACAAAAAAATTAAACTAGGAAATAGCAGCTCTGTTCACATCTGAGCACTGGGTTTGTGTGGCGCACCTCTGGGCTTAAACAGGAAGGCAATGGGAAGGGAAAACAGCAGTAGGAAGGCAATCAAGGAGAACTAGCATAGCTGGCAGGGGAATGTATCAGAATCAGCCGATTACACAGGCAGCAGCCCAGCACACTACAATAAACTATTCAAACACCTTTCACAATGTTTTTTCCCACAAACCCTGCACCACCAGTGTACACAAACAGGGAAATTTTACCTAAGAAAAGCAATAAAATGATAGGAGCTGCATTTATTCTCATAAATCAACATGTGGAAGAGGCTGAGGGTGGTGAGGATGAGAATGCTGACGATCAACCCACAGTGAGGAGAAGGAAAAGAGTGTACAGACCCAGGGTAACCTACCAGGGGCTACATGAGCTGGAGATAGTCGAGTGCTATAGGTTGGACAGGGACCTCCTACAGCAAATTGTTGAGCTGTGCCAGCCATGCCTCACACACAGAACCAACAGAGGGGAACCCATCCCAGTGGATAACAAGGTATATGTAGGCTTATGAATATTAGCCACAGGTACTTTCCAAAGGCCAACTGGGGATATCATGGGGATCTCACAGGCATCAGCATTCAGGGTACTCCACCAGTTCCTGGATGCCATGTCAGCACATGCCGGTGAGCACATATATTTCCTCAACATCCATGAGGCATTGACCAGCAATATGCATCTCTTCCACCAAATAGCAGAATACCCTGATGTAGTAGGTGCTATAGACTGCATGCACATACACATCAAAGCACCACCCAGTGAGCGGGGTAGTCTACATACACTGCAAGGGCTTCTCCTCCATCAACTGCCAGGTCATGTGCGATGCCCAGGGCATTATAATGAATGTGTGTGCTGGCAGCCCAGGAAGCTATCACAACTCCCATATCTGGCATATGATGCAGCTGTACCAGAGATTTGTCAATGGGGAAATCCCATATGACCAGCTAGTGGGGGTGCTGGTTACGCACTGGAGCTGTGGCTGATGACACCCATCAGAAATGCACACACACCTAAACAAGAACTCTGTAATGAGGCACATGCACAGACCAGAATCATAATAGAGCATGTGTTTGGGATGCTCAAGTCATGGATCTGGTACCATGACATATCCGTTGGAGCCTTGCAGTACTCACCAGCAACATGTACCCGAATTGTCATTGTATGTGCCATGCTACACAATATGATCCTGCAGAAACAGCTGCAGCAGGAACAGCATGGGGCAGAGCCACACAGCCTCCCATCATTGACAAGACCTGCACAGGCACAGAGTGACTCGGAGGAGGAACAAGCTGAACCTGCCCCAGTAGGCAGAAGGAGGCATGCTCAGTATGCCCCAGCCTTGTCAAAGAGGCAACACATAGTACATACACTGACATGGTAGTAAAGCAGGGAATGACACCTCACTCTGACTAGCACATACAGTAAAAGGGATGCCAAACATGACACTACCTGTGCTTAACCATGTATAGGGAGTGTACTATGTGCATCCAACATAGTCAGCCCTTCAGCACCAACCTCACTACTGGCACAGCCACAAGGTAAGTCATGCTCACTATCAATTGCTGAATGGAGTAGTATGTTCTGTTACCTGTATCTATGGTATGGATGTGAGCATGTCAGGGAATCGGGTGGCTGAATTGGATTCCAGCAGATAGTAGATGCCTACATCGGCAGCATTAAATCCTTAACAAATACTGGTGTCAACATAGTATGCAGTACTAGACAAGGTGACAAAAGCCACTGCAGGACATGTGGTGGGCCAAATGTGTGTCCATAGGACACACACATGCATGTCAGTGAGGCTCACATACCCAATAACAGTCTCAGCCAGCAATACAGCTGTAGACAAACACAATGAAAGGCTGTGCTAAGGCCTCTGATTGATGGCTATGGAGAACAACCCCCCCTACAGACCTACACAGACATACTACAACATGTCAGGTAGTGGGATGTTAGTTCTGAAGGGTAAGAAGTCTGAAACTGAAAGGTAGGTCAATAAAACCTAAGAACAGTAATACACTGATATGCTTCTAGTCTGCATGATAGGTCAGAATATAGAATGAACTGAAGTACCTGAAATACCAGTAAAGTCATAGCAAATGTGTACAGTTGTCAGGTGTGCCCCCCACCCCCCTTAATCCTATGTAGAAATGTTGTAACATTTATGTGTATGTATAATAACAGTGGAGCACAGATTACCTGAGCTGGCCAATGTAGCAGGATAGATTGTAGCATGAGTACAATATGCAGGGCTGTGTTTGTTGTATATTGTGTGAAAGTGGTCAGCATGTAGACATGGCGGGTTGTGTCCTGGTGGCCAATGGCCAGTACTGTTGATGACAGGACCAAGTTCTCAAAACTGCAGTGCCAAACACAATGCATCCCAGCAAGACACATTCCAGCTGTTATCCATGCTAATTATTTGGACATAATATCCATCGCCATCTGAAAGATGGACATGGCATGAATTTGGGCTCAGACATGTAAACAGTACACAGGTGGAAGTACCCTAGACAGAGAGTGTGTAAAATGTTACTGTCAAATAGACACACCTTTGGAATTGTACATACAGGTTAGCAGCACATTAGTTGGCTGTGTAGTATGGAATACTGATGTCATCTGGCCAAGCACTGGCAGACCACAAAAGGCATAGGTATGAAGTACTGAGAAACTGCTGATGTCCCTGCACAAGCCAACATAGGTGGAATGCCCCATGTATATCTGTGAGTCAGCTGCAAGTAGCTTCCATAGCACACAAGCACCAAGCTAAATCCACCATCAGCAACAGGTACCTCACAGGTCTTATCTCTGCTGTTGGGAATGAATACAATATTACCCCCCGCCTCTGTATGGGAATAGCCACAAAATGCAGCATGCTGAAGAGGTGTCCCATGCAGGTGTGTCCCTAGCTGTAAGCAGCAACCTGCCAGCATCCACACCAGGGGATCAATAAGGACAGAAACTATTGACATTAACACCTTGCACACCTACGCTGTCACCCCAGTGGAATATAGTGGTTTGCAGCCTGGGACTGTAGGAGTGACACAATGCACCGGCCTGCTACAGATGGCCTGCATCACTAACAAATGCCCTACAGTCCTCTGTCAAAGGCCTGTGTCTCACCCATACTGCTGTTTTTAATTTCTCCAAGTCTTTTGGGTTTCTAATACCATAACGGGAATGGACCCCATTCCTAAGTCAAAGTATGATTAAGGCTCATGAAATTATTGTTTCACTCTTTGATGTTAGCCAAAAGTGCTCTTCGCAGCATACACAATGTGCCCAGTAATGACTCCTTCTGCAGTTCGTACAGTGTTACATGAATTGGTAACATATCTAAATACAATTGTAAATTCTTTTTTATAAGACCAGTTGTTCCCACTACTATTGGAACTGTCTGAGTATCTTTCTTCCACATGGCTCTCATTTCTCCTTACAGATTGAGGTATTTTATGACTGTGTCTCTCTGTATGCAAGACACTGTAGTCACTAGGTGTGGTGATTTCAATGATCAATGCTACTTTTGTCTTCTTTTCTTGGGCCACTATATCCAGTTTTCTAGCATCTATCTTTTGGACTGTTGGTCTTGGGTGATACCATGTGATGTAAACTTCATCATTTTCTATGATTCCCTGTGGCTCATGTTTCCAGTGTTTTTCAGCCACTTCAATACCATAATGTTTGCACAAACTCCAGTGTAAAAATATCGCCATATTATTATACCTTTCAGTACTGTTTTTTATCCACTTTTGGTTTGATTTCCATTCCTGCTTGATGTCGATATGCTTCTGCTGAATTAAGCAGAAATGTCATCTTAGATTTCTTCTCCTCATGTTTCAAAGCATTCACCACATTTGTGTCTTGTGAGGTCAGTAGATATGTGTGGAGTCCCACGATTTCAGATCTATACATGTAATCAATTTCAAGGAGGCCCATCCCTCCTTCAGAATGGGGAATATATAATCTTGGTATACACTTCTTCTTCTTTCGGCTGCTCCCATCAGGGGTCACCACAGCAGATCAACTGTTTTCATTTCTTCCTGTTCTCTGCGTCTTGCTCTGTCACACCAACCACCTGCATGTCCTCTCTCACCACATCCATAAACTTTATCTTAGGCCTTCCTCTTTTCCTGTTACCTGGCAGCTTCATCCTTAGCATCTTTTTCCCAATATACTCTGCATCCCTCCTCAGCACATGTCCAAACCAATGTAATCTTGCCTCTCTGGTATTGTCTCCAAACCTTCCAACCTCGGCTTACCCTCTAATATATTTATTCCTTATTCTGTCCATCCTCATCATACCCAGTGCAAATCTTAACATCTTCAACTCTGCCACGTCAAGCTCTGGCTCCTGCCTTTTTGTCAATACCACTGTCTCCAACCCATATAACATAGCTGGTCTCACTACCCTCTTGTAGACCTTCCCTTATACTCTTACACTGATTTTTATAAATCATTTGGTGAGCATGAAGCATTCTTCTTGTTTTAATATCTATATTATATATCTATATAATTGTACTGCCAATGTATGTTATCTCATGGACTGTCAAATAACAACATAACATAGTCCACAGAACCCAAATGCAAGGCCATGTTGACAAATCCCAGTAGCATGTCCACCATGTCCTACGTCATGAACTGTGGACCAACCCCTAAATACTGCTGGGATGAAGTTATAACTATAGGGATACTTATCATATAATGTTTGCATAATGTTCGGAAGAGGATAGAATAACTGAGGGAGGTTAGAAGCATGGACGCCATGGAGTGTGTGACGTCTGAAACTCAGCTGTCTGCACATACAATCCCTGCCTGAAAACACAGGAATGGGTGGCTACAAACCTGCTCATAAACCACAATGTGAAGGGGTAATGACCAGAAATATGAGCCCTGCCTCTGGGTAACCTGTGTGAATCTGTACAGCTGTGAGGTATGGCAACAGCAGGATATGGCCATACTGTCATGTCGATGGATGTACAAACATGGGATCCCCAGCCACCAAAATACCAAGGTGATGAACCATTTACACTTACCCATCAGCAAGTGTCTGCAGCTCCCGCTCCCGAATGGCATGATTGTACAAGAATATGTAGGCTGCAGACCACAATACTGAGCATGGCTTCATACATTCTGTTTTGCCCAGGAAATTACTGCAAGCAAATATGTATACCTGTCAGTAGTTGATGACATAAAACATCGCAGTGTAAAACAGTACATATGTCTGAATATCTCTACTAACACCAAAACCATGTACCAGAAGTAGCACAGACACAATTATTTACAGTAACCCACTATCCTTTGCCCATTGAGACACCATATTGTCAACCAATCTACAGATATCCTGCAGAAACAGGTTGCTAGCTGTAGGTGTAGAACACAAAAGCCTGTACTGGAGTACAACCTACCTGGAATGGAGTTATACATTCAATACAGCTGGTCATACTGGGCATGCTCTCACACTTAGAGACACGAAGCCCATGTCTGACAACAGAATACTGAAAGGTCATACTGGGCATGCTCCCACACTGAAGCTCATGTCTGGCATCAATAGTGGACTATACATATCTGGCAGTCACAGATGTTTATGCACACATTCCACTTTGCACACAAGTCATGCTTTGCACATACATCAGATAGCAATATCCACATACATCCATGGACAACGCACTATAATAGGCCAAATTTACGCATACATAGATGTGTGGAAGAGAGTGACAGACAGTGATAAAGAGTTTCCCATCATGAGGCCTGTCCCACCCAGCACACATCCAATAGTTAAAAACCACATGACGTGCAAATGTCAATCACTGTAGACATTTGCTTCTGGTATCCCTCAGCACTATAGTGTCTCTGGTGCTTGTGATAACTGTGTAACATGACTGTACAAGTCATTATTCATCTAGCAGTTGTATACACATTCCTGTTAAATGTAAACCTGTGTGTGACTGAGTGGTGTGTGCTTCCATATGAATGGTTTATGGCCCATTCACACACACTGCACTCCCCATTGCCCTACCCTGGCAAGCCTGCTGATGTAGTTCACCTTGAAATGCACCTTTGTGGAAGGAGTGGCTCTGTAAGCTCAGTGGCATGTGCTATAACTGCATAATGCTATAGTGTGATGCACCTAGTTAAGTAGGAGTTCTAATCCCAGACATGGTGATGGTGTGTGTGTGTTTTTCTGTCTGTGTAGGTATCAATGGTTTTATTGCCATTCACAGTCACTACACTTTCCATTGACCAACTTTGGCAAGCCTGCTGATGTCATTCACTTTGAAATATACCTTTGGGGAAGTAGTATTCCTTTAAGCTCTGTGGTGTGTCCTATAACTGTGTAATGCTATAGTGTGATATACCAGTTAGGTAAGAGTTCTAATCTCTGACATGACAACTGTGAGACTTTGTGTTTGTTTGTCTGTCTATGTAGGGATTAATGCTTCTGTGGCCATTCACAGTCAATACACTTTTCATTGCGCAACTTTGGCAAGCCTGCTGATGTCATTCACCTTGAAATACACCTTTGGGCAAAAAGTATCTCTATAAGCTCTGTGGTGCATGCTATAACTGTGTAATGCTGTAGTGTGATATACTAGTTCAATAGGAGTTCTAATCACAGACATGACAACTGTGTGTGTGTGTGTGTGTGTGTGTGTGTGTGTGTGTGTGTGTGTGTGTGTGTGTGTGTGTGTGTGTGTGTGTGTGTGTGTGTGTGTGTGAGTGTGTGTGTGCCTGTGTGTTGGTGTAGGTATCAATGCTTTTGAGGCCATTCATAGTCACTGCACTTTCAATTGCCCTATGTTGGCAAGCCTGCTGATGTCATTCACCTTGAAATATAGCTTTGGGGAAGAAGTAGCCCTATAAGCTCCGTGGTGCATCCTATAACTGTGTAATGCTGTAGTGTGATCTACTAATTAGGTAAGAATTCTAATCCCAGACATGACAACTGTGAGACTCTGTATGTGTTTGTCTTTGTAGGGATCAATGCTTTTTAAGCTCCATGGTGCATCCTATAACTGTGTAGTGCTATAGTGTGCTGTATTAGTTAGGTAGGAGCTCTAATCCCAGAAATGGCAACTGTGAGACTCTGTGTGTGTGTGTGTGTGTGTGTGTGTGTGTGTGTGTGTGTGTGTGTGTGTGTGTGTGTGTGTGTGTGTGTGTGTGTGTGTGTGTGTGTGTGTGTCTGTCTGTGTAGGGATAAATGCTTTTGTGGCCATCCACAATCGCTACACTTTCATTGCCCAACTTTGGCAAGCCTGCTGATGTCATTCACCTTGAAATACACCTTTGGGGAAGGAGCAGCCCTGTAAGCTTTGTGGTGTATGCACACCCAGACCTATCAGCCATGTGGCACATGCAGTAACTGTTATACAGACCTGTGACATGTGCTCACCTGTAGCCAGGATATAGCCCAGCCAAGGTGTCACCACAGTGCCAAACCCTTGTAGGATACAACAGCAGACCATCCTCCTGCTGCCACATGGACACCTGCAACACAAACATAATACATTATTGAGACCACAATCACTATGTGTTAATAGCAGCTATAATACATCATGGCTGGATGGCTACACTTCCTGACATGTAAGCATTAAACTTTACTGCTGACAACATGTTACACAGCATTACATTGGTACACCATAGTACAGTCACCCTGTGCATCATAACCTTATTAGCCTGTCCTTGCAATGACATTATGGATGACAGGGATGTGGCACAGGTATCATCATATGCACAGCGTGTGTTGTTGGTTTGCCAGAGACTTAGGCTGAGCCATACGTTTGACACCATGTGTGTGAGTGAGGGGGTTTAATTATTAATATGGCCGTAGTAATGTGTGTTTAGGTATGGGGTTGCCCTAGCTGTGTTTGTATTGTGTGTGAGTATGCATGCACACAGTTTTGCCATGTGGTTGCCCTATACAGGTGTTTGTTGGACAGCTGCACACCATACATGGCAAGGTGTGCAGTTCACTGTCTCTTGCCATAGACATGGGAACTGTGCCTGCCAGGGGTTCTATGGGCACCACCATGTACAAGCAATTATATGGTACGCTCTCCTGATGATGATGTACATCCGCTGGATCCAGGTCCCTCCTGGGACTGGCCAGGGCCATGTGCACATGGCCTAGTGTGGTGCGGACAGCACCCCCTGTAGTGCTGGGGCTGGTACTGCTACAGTAGGAGCATCTCTGTGTTCTGGTATGTCCACGTCGACCTCCAGCTGTTGGTGTTGTTGGCCTACATCCACGTGGCCATCACATCACTCCCACCATATGCTTGAGCATGTACATTCCATGATTGAGGATTCCCACCATCTCATCCAACCATCTATCCATGACCTCTGAAAAATAATGGATGGCACCTGCAAAATCATGTATGTTGTCAGTAACAGCTGAATGAGTAGCCCTCTGCAGCCTCAGAGCATGTCTGGTGTACCATTTCATACATGTGTGCATTTTCATGATGGCCTGAAACATGCGTCTGGTGGTACCAGATGTGGTGCTTCTACCAGGGGCACGATGACCAGCAGCCCTCCAATGAGCACCCCTGAACATCTGCCTATGTGGTACCCCACAGGACATCTGGCTATGGCTGCTGTGTTCAGACACATGCCATAGATAGCACACTGTCCTGTCCCATGCCACCAACCACCAACTGTCCCTCAGCTATGGACACTGGTGATGGAGTATGTATAGGCATTGTGGATGGGGTGGATAACAGTGGGATGTCAAACGAAGGTGCAGATTCAGCCCCTGACAACCCCGCCTCTGCCTCAACACACCTATCATCATTTTTACTGTCTGTATGGACAACAACATTAGACTGCCTGCAGGAGGGACTCTGACCCACCTCGCCACCTGTGAGGGGAAAACAAGAAACAGACTTTAAGACCTGCACATCATTGCTTAACAGTACACACACACACACACACACACACACACACACACACACACACACACACACACACACACACACACACACACACATGCACATTCACACACACACACACACACACACACACACACACACACACACACACACACACACACACACACACACACACACACACACACACACACACACTCACACACACCCTCACACACACACTGACATTCCACCATGCTACTTACCTGTCCCTGAGTTTACAGAATGCCCCTAGTTTTTTTCCCTTACTTTCCCCATCCTGCATCAGTCTTGAATAATTACAGTCAATAATACCAATCATTAACATATCATTCTTCTAATTGCTTAGAAAAGTGATCACAAAACATGACCTGTTACTCCATTACCTCATTAACTTCATTGGAGTCATTTTTCAAAGACTCCCTGATGCCATCCAGTGTTCACCTTGGTTTTGTCCAAATGTCTTGGGCATGACCCCCATATGTTATGGGCTACTACAGTCACTCAATAATGTCATGCACTGGAGTGTCATATGTAACTATTGTTCAGTAGATGCAAGATATGTTGCTCTATTAACTTTTTATGTGGACTACAGTAATATTTGGAAACACTCTCCGGTGTTGTCTAGTAATTCCCAATGCATCTTTAGGGATGCATACGTGGGTATTCTTTCACCTTTCTGCTGATTGCAATAAAACAGTATCCCTGGTGTCTACTTTTCCCTCCCAATGCATGTTTCATGCTGCAGATGTTATTATACTATCAGCTGTCCTGAGATTACATGTCAGAAAAGTATTCCCGGTGTCTCAAGTGTCTGTCCATGTCCATGTACTGCACAATTTCAAAGGGCTGTTGAGAGGTATGAACAACCCCACACTCACATAAGTACATAACACACACATACACACATGCATTCTACATACATCAACCCCCCTCCACTCCACCAGATAGCACTTACAAACTGATTAACTGCCCCTCACACACACACACACACACACACACACACACACACACACACACACACACACACACACACACACGCACACACTTACAGGTGTCAACATGCATGACATATGGTACTCAACACAGCATGCAGTGCAGCTATAGTCAATCCCTGCTAGCAACATTATACATCTCTGTGATGCATGGGTTGTGTTAGTGGGTGATGCCCTTTCTTCCCCTGGAACACACTGCCCAAATGTACACAGCATTGCTGTGCACTTGTTTGGCAGCCTGGCATGTATTGTGCATCATACCTCACAGGTGTACACACCATTTCTGAATGTGTATATGTGTGTCAGTTATGTTTGCTCTGCTGCTCACAGCCCCTATGTGTTTGTCCGACACACATCTGGATGATATGTGGACAGATGTCATTTGTAAATAACTGATGTCTGATTTTCAGATCTCATCATCAGTGGTGCATGTATGGCCAATAAAATACAATTACACTGACAACCTTAAAACCTTATCGTGGCTATGAGGAGTACTTTGTAGTACTTCCAATTATCACTGTCATGGCAACACACTACTATAACTTCCTAAATCATGTGGGCATGGTCCCTTTACCTTTCCTGTATGGAGGACATCCTTCCTGTGTGTGGGAAGCAGTGTTACAGACAGCAGGTAGTAATACCTCTTACAATAGGACTTGCAGACACAGGCCAACTACATATTTGTGTCAGGTTCCAGATCTACAGAGAGTGTGAGTAGTGTTGTTATATGCATCGTATACCACTAGTGTTAGAGGGTTTGTGTGTACATACTAGTTTAGCAGGGAATGCAGTCTGCCTGCATAGCTCTCAACTGTGGACCTATCCACATGATGGCCAGAGGATTGGCTGTTATGTTTTGTCTGTGCACCACACAGGTCTTGTCTCAGATATATCACTGGCATTCTGTCTGTTGAGTGCTATCAGTACATGTGACTGTTCATGAAATTTGCAATTCGAAGTTTATGTTGCAAACTATCCTGTAACACCAGCAATTTTCTCAGTGTATAACAACACTATTGCAAATATGGCCCTGTGTTCCAGCCTCTGTCCTCCACCTATATACCAGTCTTTGTCCATATGACATGCAGTAAGAGGTTGTTATGTAGTGGCCTGTGATTATGTTGTGTTGCCATTCCTGCCATTATTCCAGTGATGTTGTGGTCCCCACACATATTGTGGTGTAGGGTCCATATATATGTGGGCTACAGCTGGACAAAACATGTGTGCCTTTGTGCAGTCCAGAGGTCAGTGTATGTAACACTGTTATATGTCCTGTAAGTCATTCTATGAGGGAGGGGTATGCACCATATATAACCTAGGGTGTTACAACATGTGAGGGATATCAGTAGTAAGACACCTTAAGGTATATGGCTGTAAAGTTTCATACATTTCACCTTGGGAATATTGGTAGGCGTGTGCTTACTGTCATACAGACTGTTCTGTTTGTCAGTGTGATAGTGATGTTTTAAGTTAAGCATTGCTATGTAACAGATACATCTTCATTGTGACAATTTAATTATTTTCCCCCTAGAGGTAGAGTATAGAGTGTAATTGGAGGCTGCTGAACTACATCTGCATTACTTACTGTTGATTGATTGTTATCTACTGGCCCAGTGTTTCTTTACTGAGTACTACTTGAAGGCCTTGGCCTGGACAGCAACATATGTCATGCTTTTGGATTACTGTATAAAATGTTTTGCTTGAAAGTTGCATTATTCAGTTAGTATGTATTTCAAACACCTAACAGCTATATGACATGACATATACAACTGTAACAGTACACAGATAAACATTTCTTATGTATGAAATGTGTGTGTGGTGTCATATCCTTTGACGTCTCTGTGGGTATATGTTTCATGCAATAATTGTTTTTTGTAAGAGAGAATCAGACACTGTCCATTTTAAAAGGTGGGAACTGTAGGAATACTGGCTGTCCAGTATGCTGTGCACCCTCTAAATATGTATTTTGTGTGTGTGTATATGTATCACTGGAATGTTTACTGCTTCCACATTGTACATTCCCTGTCATAGACAGACTGTACTGCATATGTTATTGATACCATCCTGATGTCATACATGGTTTACTGTTAACTTTTTGTGGCTATGTGGCTATGTTGTGTGGGGTCCTGGGTATGGGACTTGCAAGTGTTAGTACTGTGTTGCAAGGCAGATCTGTTTGGCTGTGGGGGAGGGGATGATATCAATAATTGCAAGAGGTACTTAGATTGGGCCCCTTCACCTCATTAACAGTGCCTTTGGTCATATATGTGTTTGTTGTGTTCTTATATATATATATATATATATATATATATATATATATATATATATATATACACACACACACACACACACACACACACACACACACACACACACACACACACACACACACACACGCACACATATACACATACATCTACATATATAAATACTTTCCTGTACTGTTGAATGACTGTGCTGGATGATTTGTTTGAGAAAACATCACAGCTATGTATATCTGACATGGCTTAGTAGCAAATCACTTTGGCTATGGTCTGCAGGGTCCTGGGTTCTAGACTTGCAAAGGCTGTTTATTTTGTTGCTGGACAGAACAAGGGCTGTTGGATAAAGGGTGATTAAGGCACTTTTAAGCAGTTGTAACTGGGTTTGCATGATGGTAAGCAATGCTAACGTCTGGTTAAATATTTTTACACTCAGCCTCTAAATTGCTTATCCTGTGTAGGCATTGCTTAACCCTGCGCAAACAGGATTAAACCCACTTACTGCTGCTTAAAGGTGCTTACCCCCACACTAATTTATTTAAAAGGAAAGAAAAAGGGTTGATAGGAAAGTGGTGAAAAAGGGGCACAAATAGGGAAAGACCGTAGGGAATATAGCTAAGGATGTGCAGGATGGGTGTAGGGAAGGTCCATAGCTGCCCATTTCTTCTACAGCAACAGCTGTGCATATACACTGATCTGGAGGTAGATTTGGACACTCATACCTCTGAGAGAGGGATGAGGACAACAATAACATGTTGTGAAGCCAATTAGACCAGATTACATGTGTCCAGTGCACACGTGCAAAATGGACAGCTATGTATGGGGCAAGATATATGTATATTTTTTTGGGAACAGACTGCCCTTTTTTTTAAGGTGAGAGTGGGATGTTGGGGAGGGATAGTAGGTATATTTGGAGAGGTAGGTTGGGTAGGATGACAGACAAGACAGACAAGACAGCATACAGGGGTAGTATATGACACATGTGGGGGTGAACACCTTAGATGGGGAGGTGTGTTTGGAATTCAGAAGCCCATGAGCCCCCAAATGGAAACAGTGGGACTGAGGTCCCCACCCATGGGTAGTCACCACTGCACCTTCATGGCCCTGAAGGTGGTTGTGCTGATGACTTGGTAGGAAGGGCAGGCTGATCTTCTAGATGCACCACATGGCCCTCAAGCTGTCATAGCTGATCTCCAAACTCCCTGCAGAACTCGCTATGCACCAGACCCCAGACCTGACAACAGGTGACAGTTCCCTGTCTGCACCCACTCCCGGGGGGGGGTTCAAGCCCCGTCCCCTGAGCAGTTCCACCCAAAGGTGGTGCAGGACCAGCGGATGACAAGATCCCGGGGTGGGCCCCAGATGTGCTGGTGCCCGGTGCCACAGCCAGATGAGGTGGGAGAGGTGGGAGAGGTGGGTCCGCTGGGACTGGCCTTCCCAAATGTGCTATGGTGTTTCAATATTAAGACATATATGGGTTAGTAATAGTCAACACATTCGAGGATTAGGTATAACAGCATGCATAAATATTTTCATTAACCCAAAAGACCAGATATGGAACAGATGCATAGCAAACAGAACACATGCATATATGGAACCACAGTGGCCATTACAACAGCATATGGGTACATTGATGGCAGCATGCCACCAACGTGGGAGTATTTCAACATGGCACATGCATAGCAACAAATTTCAATATTTATCAAACAATAGGACATATGTCCCAACAGTAGATTTAATTGTACACATACCCATTGACTTGTGCATTCAGATTATTGTTGCAGATATGATGGGGGGGGGGGTGAGAGAGATGTCAATTAACAACTTGTATATCCCTGTAGTTCTCAATACTTTCTTAGTCAGTGCTATAATCTGTACCTTACAGGTATTATTACACTACCCCATGGCCTTAGTTTGGACAGTGGTATGTTTGTAGACAACTATATACGTGAACTGTGTTTTACCTGCAGTATACACCTCTTACTTGGTACACCTGTGGTGGTATTGTTTGTTAACACTACCTGATGTTTTCTATGCATATTCCCAGATTCCAGGTTGATGTTACGCACATACCTCTCAATCTCTTATTGCACACACTCTGGGCAAGTCTTGACAACATGCATGTGAAACTATGGGACATATTTTGACAATTGCCCTCATAAACCTTTGGTGAGTTGCTACAATGACAAGTTTGTTGGCATATACACTTTCTGAATATATACAGGTCTGAGAGTCAGTCATATGTCATTAAATGCTGCCTAACTGTCAGAGATCATCACACTGATTTGCCAGGTGGATATTGTAACAGGCAGTGGATATGGGCCAATTATCTGGACATTCTGAACAAATATGTGCAGTCGAGAGGTATGATTCTGCATACAGCTTACTACCACTCCCAGGATTCGAACCATGGCTGTGCCTGCTAAAATTAAAACAGTGGCAGGAAAAAAAGTTGAAAAGTAAGAGTAAATTTCTTTCTTTGATCATTTTTTCAGGCAATCACTAGACAAAAAATGTTGTTTAAATAACTCTAAAATCAATTTCTGAACATCTAAAAAACAAATGTATTCTGGGGGCCACTAATGCATTTAATTCCTCCACAGTTATCAGAATGTAGTCTTATTTAGATAACACATGTTGAAAGAATGAATAACTGTAAGAAAAAATGCTGAAGAATAAAAAAAAACTGTTAGAAAAAGGAATGAAAAAGTAATCTGGATAATGTAAGTAGGTCAGGATGGGCTGAGCAAGGGTGGAGGACCCATGCAACCTTTTCACCTAAGGTGCCAGTTTACCTAAGGCTGGCCCTACTTTCACCCCCTTCTCATTTTCTCTGTTACTGCGCAATTTCTCAAGATCTCAGTGCTGAATGATCTGATATACCTCTTTCTTGTATTTAGAGCTCCATTAGGGTTTCTTTCCTTAAGAGCTTGTCTAACCTACGTGCCTGTAAAAAAATGATTTTTGTGAAGGTATATCCCTTCAGTTGCATACCTTACCATCCATATATCCAGTCTCCCTCTTATTTTCTTAGCTTTGGCAGGTTCTTATCTCACCTTTTAGTTAAATTCTCCCCTTTCAAACAACCTGACTTTGTCCTGTTCTGTAGTGACATTGTGCTCCCCCATCCCATAATCTGTATTTCCTTTCTTCTTGTCTCTACCCAGATATTTAAAACAGTTCTTGTACAATCTTCTTCTTTCCTGTTGGTGCATATATGTTTCCTATTGACTTTCACTGCCAGATGATCCCTCAATCTGTACCACTTTTTATAACGTTCCCTATTGTTGCCTAAAGCCTTTTATGAAATACAATTGCCACTCACCCCTAACCCCCCCTTGCTTGCAGTGCATTCCTCCTTATGGTTAGTTGTAACACAGTATCTTCCTCCGTGTCTAATTTTTTTATTGTAATATTACATTCTCTGTTTCTATCCTTGTTAACTTATTTTGTATTCTTCTTCTTCTGGTAGTATGAGACAACCCCCTGGCCCCAGTGTGCCACACAATTATCTGTATATTCTTTTTTGTTTTTGCCCACCCCTTGCCACTTTCCAAGTTGTTGCCATCCAGTATAACACTTGTAGTACAACTACTATCTGACATGGTCATTGCTTTCTGTTGGTGTCTGCCTGTGCACAGACTCCCTTCCTCACCATCCGCAGCCTCTGGATCTCTGCTTTGTGTCTCTTGCATGTGTATGGATATGTCCTTGACATGGCCTTTCAAGATTTTATTTTACTCCCTTCCAGTATCCCTCACACTCATACATTGCATGCCAACCCAGAACTGATATCATGGTCTTTATAGATCACACCATTTCCATACTTTGCTCTCTCCTTCACACTGTTGCTCACTGGTCTGGTACACTGGCTTCATTTCTGTGATTGTCCAACTTTGTTTTGTTTTTCCTTTGCAGTTTTGCAGCTGTTTCTTATGTTACTTATTAGGTTCATAGGTTTATAGATTAGTACTAGGCTAACTGCCCTTGTGAGTAATTTTTAAGCCTAGCCAATTATCCCTTGTGAGACTCAAACCCTGCACCTTGTGTTTGTAAGGAAAACACCTTAACCATTAGACCACCCTTCTCCACCATTCCTTTATTGTGCATGTCTCTGGATCATTCATTTCTTTCTTTCTTTCGATTTTCTGCAATATATTTCTTTTTATGTACCCCAGTTGTTACATCCATAATTTAATGCTAATTTCTTCTTTGACTATTGTATTAAATTTATGTTGACCTCTGTTTATTACTCATCATTAAGTAGATATGAACAATATATTGTTTACCTTGGAGGATTGCCCTTATGCCCCCCATTCATTATATTACCCTTTATTGGCCTGGGAATTAGTTCAGTTCCTCCTATTGCTTGGAATGTGTTAATGTTGTGCTACCTGGGTTGTGTATTATAAGAAAAGGATATATTCCATTTAAAAGCATCCTTGCTGCTATACCCACCTCCTTTTCAGTCTCCATTCTTTCCATTTATTTATTGCTTTGTTCTTTATGTGTTCACATTCCTTCTTTCTGTAGTCTTGCATACCATCTCACGATCAAGAATGCTTCCATCCATCTTATTAATCCCTTATTCATCCAACAGTTCACTACTTAGTCATCAAAAAAAACATCTGACACACCATCTTCTCAGAGCTCTCCCTTTCTGTCTCTGCTACTGCTTTTTTCTCTGTTTTTCTGGATAAATCTGTCTTAGGAGAGGCTTCTTACTTGCCTGTTCCTCTGATATTACTTGTCTCTTTTCTCATCTCCTTGTCATTGTCTTTGTGATTTGTTTATTTCCTGTCCATAACTTTTACTAGCATGAAGCCCCTCTGCACTTCCTGGTCTTGGATTTTTCGAGGTGGGTGGGAGTTGCACCTTCTGACATTGCATGTTCCTGTAGTATCTTTGTTTTACATCTCATATATCTAAAGTTGGTCTCCCAGTCCACATTTTGCAGGTGATTCAGAGTTTTACTGCCTATGTTGTTTAGCCGTCTGTGATATATATGTTTAACCTTTTGAACACCTTTCATATTATGTAGCCTAATCCATTACCCTTCCTGCTGTACATTCAGAATTACTAGGTATTTCAACCATGCATTTTTTCCATTTACTCATAGTTTATTTAACACTTTCAACATAGGTTTGTAGGTACAGAAGATGATAGGTCCATAGATAATTACTAGATTAATGACTCCAGTGTACATTTTCAAGCCTAGCCATAATTACCAAATGTGTCTGACAAGTTTTGATACCCTAGGGTTATTTTAAGGGGTATATAGAGGCTTGAACATGGATGGTCAAGCATTTACAGGCTGTCTCTGTCAGCTAGAGATATAGATGCCAGAACAGGGGTAAATTTCCAATTCCCCACCCACTGGTCCAAGTTATGCTTGAATTAGGTTGCTGCACATGGATGGGAAGCTTTCGGAGAAGATTGGTCTTAGAGACACTTATCTGTCCCTCAAACATATCCTATCTATTTTGCAGATAAGGTTTAGGTCCCTAGATTTGAAAATTCTGGTGCTATTTATTTTCAGGTGTGTAATGGATCCATCAGAGTGGGATCAAAGAATACTTTTGTAGGCCAGGCATAGATCACCTCTTAGCATTCTGTAGGAGACTGAATACAGGGGTAGAGCTTTGAGGCACCCTGTATTCTTTTTGTGGGAAACCTATGTGGATGATCCAGTTGTTCTGTATGCCTGGACAGGTACATATTAAAAGTGGCACTGTACAAGGTGATTGGGTTAATGAGGATTGAGTGGAGCTGAATAATGACATCCTTGAACATAGACACCATACCCTTGCTTACAAGTTGTGTAAAATAGAATGATTCCCTCACTACCGTAGACACATGATGGTCGAAGGCCAGGTTACTGTCCACATGTGTTCCCAAGTTCCTCCATTGGGTATACTCTTGGGGTTATATTATCGATGTGGTCGTTTTTAGGGTAGCCATCTTACAAAAGAATAATATTTTGCATTTCTTGCCATTGAGATTTAGGCCATAGCTCTATCACCAGTTATTAGTTTGTATCAGGCTTTCTTGAGGGTATTGGTGACTTTGGGTGGTGCTATGACTGTTCCTAGTCATTACTTGGTCAGCCAGAGATCCTTGATGTTGGCCTTGACTTCAGAGAAGTTGATGCCAAGAAGAAGCAGTCCAAGCCCCAAGCCTTGAGGGACACCACTAATGATGGGCTTCTTTGTGGAGGTAGATTCTTCTATCCTAAAATCATGGGTTTTGTCTCTAAGCCAGTTGGCTAAGCAGTGGGCAACACTGGTGTTTATACCTAATTTTATGAAGTCTGGTAGTGTGTTGAATGTTTAGTCCAGGTGAAGGTAGGTAATACGCACCATTATGACCTTGTTCATTGCTTTTGTGACTGTCTTGAATAAGTCCACCAGGTTGAGTAGACATGGCCTGTCCTAGATGAAACCAAACTGGGTAGGATCCAGTGTCTAAAAGTTCATTATGTCATTGTTTGGCAATTCCATAATAACTCATTCCATGGCTTTGCATATGAGACTAGTCTGACTTGTGCCAAGTGTTGATAGTCGCAGTCTTCCTTTTGCTTGGCACAAAGCATATTTGGATGCTATGGTTAAATAGTGATGTGGAGGGTCCTGATTTGTTATGTTACATGCTATTAAGGAGACACCATGGAATATTATAGGGGCCCTTCAATGAAGTGCTGTTGGCCTTGGAGAGTGCATTTAGGACCTGTTCACTAGTGATTGTTGTGGGAGTTATTGGTTAGGGCATTTCCTGAGGGATTTCTGGGCAGAGGGTGGCGTAGCTTTCCTTCTCAAATAGAGTGTTGCTGAGCAATCATTGACCAGCTTTTTGAAGATCCCTACAAATGAGATAAGCCCAAATGTTTTTGTTTGCCATATTATTGAATTTTTTACAGCAATGGCTTGGAAACACTCCAAAACATGTTTGTGTCTGCTTTCTGAAGTTGCTTCGTGCTATCCCACTCTGCACATTCTCTCTGTTAGTGTCTCTTGATTTCCTTGTATCACAAACATCTTCTTGGAATAGATGCATTACAAACAGGTCCAATTCACTGTCACTCACTGTCTTTCATATTTCAATTATCCTAATTGTACTCCTTTGTAGCAGTTTTCAAGATAATTTGTTTCTCTCCGTGGTTTAATGCCTCTGTTAGCTCTTATATTCTGTGAATCTGTTCCTAAAGCTCAGCTTCAATTACTGCTTTACCATTCCCCAAACCTAGCAGCTTTCCTTGTAGCCTTTCCACGTATGCTTGTTATTGTTGTATTGTTTGTTTCAAGGAGCTCACAACCTGGCTTATTGTGCTTATCTTTTAAAACAAAGAGCACAATTGCTCCTCTTCATTTGAAGCTTTAAAAGCAGCTATGTTTTCCTCCTTTTTATTACTTCTCACTCATTTTTCTTTCTGTTTTTTCTTTCCTTTTGGGAATACTATTTTTTCTGAATTTCTGCAGGACTTGTCCATACCTTAGGGCCTATGCAGCTATTGTGAATGGAGTTTATAGCACCATACCATTGTTGCATATGTTGCTAACTTAAAGGAGTGAGCCAAGAGTTTGCTGAGTTGCTTGATTCATTAGAGCACGAAAAAAATCATACATAGTATCTGAAGTCATCAGTGTATAGATAACTGAGAAAATCAGATTTAATGTTGAATAAAATGACTATTATATGCAGACAGAATAAAGTTAACTCATTGGGCCGGATTCACGAAACCTCCGTGTAAGACATAATATGTCTTACTCGGAGGCTGCAGTTGAATGGTATGACGTCAGCACACCATACATATTCATGATGGCATGCTGAATCATACCCAAGTCTAACACGGTCTGTGTAGGAAAGTAGGGGGCGTGTCCGATTGCCAAGTACAGCAAAGGGAAACGCCCCCAGAAGAGTCAGATTCCTGAAAGTAAACACCCACAAGCGAGTCCACTGAAATGTCAAGGAACACAACACCACACATCCCCACAGACTAAACCCTACTGAAAATATGTAAAATGTAAAAATAGCAGTTTCCTTTTTTTTTTTATAATTTCCAAAATGTTTGCCCGCATTTGCTTATGCTGGTATGCCCTTCACTCAACCACAGTTAGCAGATATGACATTGAAAAGCATATAAGATCTACATATGCAAATTAAGCAAAGTAGCAACAGTGTAGCGGTAGAGATGTCGCCCAAAGAATAGGTAGTCATGGTTCGAGCCCCACAATATCCCCCTCCATTTTTCTTTAAATAAGTATGAAACAATTCCCCGATATATATAAATTTAATTTAAGTAAAATGTAATGAAATGGCCCATGTATTTCTGAACAAAACCTATATTATGTATATATAAAAATGATCAGAATTGCCCGTAGCTTAGCAGCGCTTTAACAAGCTTAATATGAGTGCCTGTAGCTGAGCAGTGCTTTAACAAGCTTAATATGAGTGCCCGTAGCTGAGCAGCACTTTAACAAGCTTAATATGAGTGCCCATAGCTGGGCAGTGCTTTACCCAGCTTAATATGAGTGCTTATGGCTAAATAACATGTTACCCAGCGTAAGCCGTTTGCCCGGAGCTGCACAGCGCGCCAACCAGCTTACCGTTGGGCAACATTGGGCAAACTGTAGCAAAGTCACCTTTATACAGACACACCTACTAGCCTGTCTATACAGTAGTAAAATAAAAAAGCAATGGCAAGGATCGAACCTGGAATACTGTACATCATAGTCCAAGTACTGAACCACTAAGCCATAACAGTTGTACTGAGCAGTACAGTATTACCATACATATAGGAATGAATGAAAATATAACCATGACAAAGCAGGTTTGCTGTAAGCAGAGAAATATCCAAAATGGCCATTCACAGATAAGTGCGGGAAAACCGGCATATATAAGCCAAATAGGTGGGAATACACACCATAACTGATTGTGGTACACATTTGCAGTCAGGATGGCAGGTGCAAGAGAGGGAAATCGCTTTAGAGCACAAAGGTGGGGTGTTGAGGAGTCAAAATATATGGTTTGGCTCCTAGTCCATGATCATGAAGCGCAACTCATGCAGGACCAGGTTCAATGGGGAGTTTATAAGGCAGAGGCGTGGAACCGGTTGGCACATGATCTCACCAGTGCCACAGGCATTCCGAGGACTGGTGAACAGGTCCGTCACCACCATGCGGACCTGAAGCGATGAAAGGAGGACCAACTGAACTGATGGATCCAGGAGGCCTGCCAAATGCCCAATGCCCCACTACTGAGTAAGTATCCATGTAATTAAGTATGTAAGAAATACTATCCTAGCCTATAGTATGGATAGGTATGTTACAATATTCCTTCATTTATATTACAGCTGCAGGTGTTCGTTACACGAATCGGCAAGCCTATGCTGATAGGCTGGCGAGGTTGCGCCACCAGGCAGGTTAGTAATTATTCTGCTGGTATTGTTATAGAATATAAGTGGGACAGCTTGTAAAAGAGTTCAGTGTTGTAACCCAGTAATAAAGGAGAAATAAGCCTAGAAGAAAGATTCTGCTAGTATTGTAAGATTAGATAAGTGATGCAGCCTGGAAAAGAGTATTGCAATCCAGTAATAAAGATTAAACAAGTCTCAAATAGAGTTTCCACCTGTATTGTAATATCAGATAACTGCTTCAGCCTGAAAATGAGTGTTGTAATCAATCAACAAAGGATAGACAACTGTCGAATACATCCTTGTAAATTCTGCCATATTAAATAAGTGAGTCAACTGGAAGGGATTGTTGTAACCCAGTAATAAATGTTAATAAAGCCTATAATTAAGGACTATCCTGAAATGTAAATATAAAATAAGTGAGAGAGTGTGAGAAAGAGAGTTTGAAGCTACCAAGAAAGCTGTAATAAGTCTGGAATAAAGGTAAACTGCATTCACTACATAATGAAATGAATGAGACAGCCACAACCAAAGAGTGAAATGTCTTTAATAAAGTACAGAACCTGGACTGTGTCCATCCCACAATTTGGATATGTTGCTGTACCCTTGCATTATGGAGATAGTATGGTTGTATGAAATGCTGAACATCCACAGTTGTCTAGACCCATATAAATCAAATGTAGCAGGATGCTTTACCTGAGCACAGCCAGATATGGACATATATGAATAAAAATGGAATGTATATTAATGTAGAAGTAACATCCACATCACCAACATTCCTAAGGTTACATACAGAAAACTGCACTAATACATGTAGGGGATATATATCTGCATCTACTAGGAATGTACAGTATATGTATAGGTAGTTTAAGTTGTTAATGTAATATTTCTCCACCCTACCCTATTTTCACAAATTATGCCATTCCACACCAAACTGGGTATGTGTATTCACAATTAATTCCCATGGACATTTGTCCTGTTGGTTTATACATATCTGCATGTACGATGATGCATGTGCCCTGTTCACATATCCAAACCTGATGACCTGCTGCCACCAATCAACCCTGCATGCTGTTGGAATGTCCACTGTTGTTCTAAATATGCATGTGTTATGCTTGCTGCTCAATGTTTGGCATTCATGTGTGTTTGGTTAATGGAAATACTGATGCATGCTGTTACAACTAGTTTTGAATGGTGTTGTTTGTTACTAACCCAAAATACTATAAAATATTGCTAAACATAGGACAACAGGGAAGGCGGGTTCCAGTGGACCCACCTCTCCCACCTCAGCTGGCGAGTGCACCTGGCACCAGTGCCCAGGCCGGGACCTCCTCCTCTGGTGGCCCCGTGCCACCTTTGGGTGGAAGCACTGCAGGGGATGGAGCTCGTCCCCCCTCTGCAAGCGTGGCCGGAAGAGAGCCTCCACTCACCCTCCATAGGGTCCGGTCTGTGGTGCGTAGTGAGATCAGGCGTTATGTGACTGATCCCCTACGCCAGCTTGAGGCAAGAGTGGCGCAACTCATGGGTGTGCCTGCCCGTCCTATCCAGCCCCCAGCACAGCCCCAGCCTGGGCTGTGAAGGCACAGTGGTAACTGCTCATGGGTGGGGATCTCAGTTCCACTGTTGCCATCTGTGGGCTCATGGGCTTGCGATATCCAAACATCCGTCCCCGTCAATTGTGTTTACCCCCCCACATGTGTCATACTCTGCCCCTGTATGCATCTTGTTTGTCTTGTCTGTTAACCTCCTCAACCTACCTCCCCAAATATACCTACTTCCTGTACCTCACATTCCACTCTCACCTGAAAAAAAATAAAAAAAGGGCACTCTGTTCCCACAAAAAAATTATGCCCCATACATAGCTGCCCTTTTCACATACATGTCTGCTGGACATGTAAACTGATAATTACAACTGGCTGTACAACATATTTTGTTGCTCTCACCCCTCTCTCAGGGGTGGAAGGTGTCAAATCTCACTCTAAATTTCTAACATATGCACAGCTGTTGCTGCTAAAGAATTGGGCAGCTATGGGCCTTCCCTACATCCTTCCTGTACATCCCGAGCTTATTTTCCTATTTTCCTACCCTCTTTGTGCCCCCTTTTTCACCACTTTCCTATTTCCCCATTTTCTTTTCTTTAAAAGAAAATAGAGCGGGTGTTAGCGGGAGTAAGCACTTTTAAGCAGTAGTCAGCGGGTGTGCGCTTGTGTGCGCTTAGCTAAGCATAGATAAACTTAGCTAAGCATCACGCAAACTCGCACAAACCCGCTTACAACTGCTTAAATGTGCCTTAGTCACTCTGTATGACAAGGCCTGTAGTCTGCTCATCAGCAAAATAAAATACTCCTGTCAGTCTCGAACCCAGACCTTGGAAACACTAGACTGCATGAATTACCACTCAGCCACAGCAGGTATACAAGGATTTGGTGCTGAAAGAAATATATCATGAAATACAAGGAGTGAATGTAAAGAGAAAATAGGAAGGCCATTACACAAAGCTTGTTCTTTGTATCTTTACTGGCAATTCTTGTGGAATTGCATTACATTAGTGTGATAAGAGAAACAGCCATGCTAGTAGGTAATAATAGGACCATAGGTTAGTACTAAGCTAACTGCCCTTGCAAAGCATTTTAAGCCTAACCATTTATCCCTTGTGAGACTCAAACCCTGCACCTTGTGTTTGTGAGGCAAACACCTTAACCATTAGGCCACCCTCCCAACCCAAAGTAATGTTACAGTAGCACCTTACAAACCTCACACAGTATCAGAGCAGGATAAACACTGCCATATTTGAATAGGTAAGAGGACAGACCTCCCAACTGTGACTGATTTACAGGGATGTCCCTGATTTGCAAACAAATGTTACCTGTGCCCCACTAACTCCCTGTG
>NC_056729.1:987872541-987903307 GCF_019279795.1 Protopterus annectens
GCCTCACTCACATGCAATACACAGAGCATGACACACATGTGTGGCAACACAGTTCTAGACATTGTATAGGCATACCTGATACACATGTACACAACACACACATGTTTGGCATAGACACTACACTTTAGCCTGCTACACATGTCCACTTATGACACCTGCTGTATGGCCATCTTTCAGTATCCCACTTATCCTCTACCCAGCACATATAATATACCTGAGGGGTAGAGGCCTACCATGTCTTTGTGCAACAGTCTTGAACAAATAATACAGTCATGTTAGGCAATGCTCACTATTGGCCACCTTACACACCCATGTAACAAGTGGCTGTGTAATTGTGGATGTAGTCATGTTACTGCACTTCAGGTACAGCATGCTAGCTGCCTGTCTGGCACACATTATTATTGTTGACTGACCACAAGAAGCATGTTAATCATGGCTCACGTTACTACACCACATCCAGTTCCACTGACCGCAAAAGTACACATAGCAGTTATTGCATAGCACCGTCATGTGTTGTGTGTGTGTGTGTGTGTGTGTGTGCAAATATATGCACCCACAGCTTGTAACACTTGCACAACATTGTTATGTCCTTGTACACATTGTGTCCCAGGGTGGAGACAATCACTGAACAACTACACACAACCATCAAGTACACATATGCTGTTATTAACAAGGGCTGTCTACACTTGCACTGCATGTTCCTGTGCAACACATAATCTGCATGCTGACACATGTGCAGTGATGTTTTTCCTTGTGATACTGTCACCCACCCTCAAACAGTATTTTGTATGTGTTGGATTGCAGGTGTGTCTGTGTTTGTATCTGCTGTACTGAGGAGAGTGCCTGTGTGCCTGTGTGCCTGTGTGCTTGTGTGCATGTGTGCGTGTGTGCCTGTGTGCATGTGCATCTGTGCGCATGTGTGCATGTGTGCCTGTGTGCATGTGTGCCTGTGTGCATGTGCACCTGTGTGCATGTGTGCATGTGTGCATGTGTGCCTGTGTGCATGTGTGCATGTGTGCATGTGTGCATGTGTGCCTGTGGCTGTCCACAAACACCCTTATATGGCAGCCATGTGGTGGAACTGTGCAAGCATACACACACACATAATGCTAACACCTAGGGATAACACATACACACACACATATCGCATCAACATTGCCCCATGTTGTACTGTTGTCCCTCACTAACACACACACACATACATGTCGATTGGATGTGTCAATGGCAGACTCTGGCAAACCAAGTACACACCCTGTGCATATGATGAAACTGTGCCACCTTCTGCCATCTGCAACATTGATGCAGGAACAGGATAGCATGGTGCTGATGCACAGGGTGACTGCATAGCACTGTAGTAATAATATCATGTTGTTAACAGTACAGTGTAATGATATCATTGTGGGTATATTCGAGCATGCATGATGCATTGACTATGATTGTCATTGTAGTTTTGTATACACCAGTGTTAATTCCCAAAGTGTACTGTCTGCACATGTGCCACATGGCTGTTGTGTGTACCTGCGCCTGCATGTGTTGGGGTGTGGACAGTACATGTGCGATGTTTGCAGCACAGAGTTGCAGGTGTACATTTGTGAACATGGTTAGCATGGAACATGACATGGTTTGACAGTATGCTGTGGGTGATACGGTTTCCATATGTCAATGGTCTGCATTCTGGTACTATACACAGCCTACATAGCCTGACATTCTGTGGTCATTACATGGTGTCTCCTCAACTGATACACAGATGTAGGAACCTGGTGTCAGTGATATCCCTGCAGTACTACACTATACCAGTTGCCATTCTTACTGAGCCCCACACATCCCTGGGAACAATACTCTTTGGCATATAGCAGTCTCACGTACATGTCAACACACTATGGATATGTCCATCCATGACTGCAAATGCATACAGTGGCCTACAATGCATTCTACACATGACACACCTAACCACCGCAAGGGTATCATGCAGACAGATACCTGTTGTCCAAGCCATGCTGTATTTCTGTAATGCAACTGTAGCATTGTCATCGGCATGTAGTTAACATAGTATTCCAACAGTACCATGTAGGTGGTAGCACCCATCATGTAGAATGGGTAATGGTGTGTACATGTGGACAAGTGTTATCTTGTCTATCCTGTGATATTCACATTTCCAAAGGTCTACAGTCCCTCGGTGTATCACCTAAGCAAGACGGTGTCTGTATGCATATCGGCAACAGTTGCCATACACCTACACTGGATGTCCTTCACTCATAGACTTTGCTGTGTTTTAACATGTCTGACGTATACTCCAGACATGAACCCTCACCCACATTAATCTATCAAAGCTTTCATGGGTGTTTGTCACGTAGTTGGCTTAGGACACAGATCACTGCAGTAGCCTGCATTGTCACCAACATACATGTATGGCCTAAGGTCTGGTAAGCTGTGGCACATGCTGGCAAAGGTAACAACTGTAATCATATGAGGCAGGCTTCACACATAGGAACTATTAAAGGTCACAAGTACATATCTGTATGTGGCACACACATACCTGATGAGTGCATTGAAATTACTGTTATAATAATATATCATACGATAATAAAAGCAAAACACATTGACAAACACACTCAGGTCATTTGTAGGATTCAAACCCCTACCTAACTATGTTATGATACTTGAAAGAGACGCATTAGCACAGCGCTATTCACATTACTGGATGATTTCCCTTCTCCTAATGTATTTATAGGGAGCTGACATCATCAGTCTTTCCAAAGAGGAATGCACATCTTTTAGTGTGTTATCCCAGTCTTCAAAAAGGCCAGTCCTTTCACAGAGAATTGCATGCATACACAATGCCCTGCCAACCCCCATACACACACACAGCGTTGGCAGGATTCAAACTCCTACCTAACTATGTTATGATGCTTGAGAGAGATGCATTAGCACATCACGCTATTCACATTAGTGGAAGATTTTTCTTCTCCTGCTGTATTTATAGGGTGCTGACATCATCAGTCTTTCCAAAGAGGAATGTACATCTTTTACTATCCCTCAGTATGGGGGATAACAATATCTGTGCATTAACAGATGCCTAGTTCAGGGTCACATATGCACACTGGCACTGCCAGGTTATGTTCTATACCATGCTTCATGACCACAGGACTTGTAACACACAACACAAGTAGGGGGTGTATCCATATACATCACAGATACACACACCTCTGGGTTGGTACCACTGCACTAAGCATGACAGACCATACATATACAACTACCATTGTGCAAAACTGCCTATTGGTTTGGTGTGTAGTTCAGACCACCCCCCCCATACCCAGGAACCGCACCTGGCTTTCCTGGGAACAGTGTAGGATATGAAGGTTTTCACACACACATTTATAGTGGTTGACTTCAGGTACACAAATATTGACTGGGTATACTACTCAGGCCCTCAACAACATCACCCTACAGCCACTACAATTTGTGGATCCATGTGCTATGGCACAACCAGTCACCACACCCACAAGGGGGGAATACATATTGGACCTGATCATCACCAACATGGGGACTCTATGTTCCACACCAGAGGTAGAACCCTCATTGTTAAGATCAGACCATAAACAACTTTCCCTGGATATCCATATCCCGTCCCCACCTCCAGCCAAGGAGATCACTGTAAAGAATTTCTCACAAGCAGACTTTGCACTTGTGAAGACTGGGGTGGAATACTTCAAAGGCCCAGTGCTGGAGGATAATACAGCCCAATCTAAAGAATCCTTTACAAATGCATTGTATGAGCACCTGCAGGTATGCATTGATCATGCTATCCCAAATAAAACCATGACTCCTCCAAAACAGGAGACCTGTCTGGTTGACCCCGGCCATATATAAGCTGTACAACAGAAGGAGGAAGCTACTACATAACAGAGCAATATCCCACAGAGGGAGGACATCTCTGAACAGTATTGGCAAGACACTTCAATCCCTCATATAATCATCACTTGCACGTTTTGACAGTGAAATTGACCAGACACAACAGATAATAACAAGGCCTCCTTTAGTTATGTCAGGAATATGTGTGGAAACAACACAGATATCCTCTGAATTGTTGCATAACAGCACAAAATATGCCAAACCTATGGACATAGCCTACACTCTGGCAGACAGAGTCTGCACAAATGCCCCCCCTTACCCCCCAAGGGTACAGATGCCCATCCCAAATAAATGTAACCTCCCTGACATCACAGATGCACAGGTGAAAGGTGCCCTCTCCACAGCAAATAACACAGCATATGTATGGGGCCGGACGGTGTCCCAGGCTGTGTCCTACATGAGCTCTTAGTAGAACTGACACTCACATTAATTCACTGTTCCAACTTAGCCTTACTACAGGATATGTACCCTGAGAATGGCATACAGATACAGTGCTCCCACTCCACAAAGGTGGTGCCACAATAGACCACAGGAACTATCACCCCATAAGCCTGACTAGTGTGGTAGAAAAAGTTATGGAGCATATAATCATGGAAGTCATAATCAAAAACATTGTGAGCCTTCAGACAGTGGATCATACACAATTTGGCTTTGTTAAGGGAAGATCTTGCCTCTTACACATAGTTCATATCTTTGAAATGGTTACTGAAGCCATGGATGAGGGCAAGGTAGTTCACACAGTCTACCTGTACCTTGCAGAAGCCTGAAACAAAATACCCCACTCAGGCATCATACATATGCTTACCAGCTTAAATATCAAGCCCTATATCACTAGATGTGTTGCTATCTGCCTCAGAGATGGAACCCACATGGTCAGAATTGCAGTTGCCACGTCCAATTCCAGACCAGTTACAACTGGTGTCTCACTGGGCTCAGTTGTGGGACCTGTCCTGTTCGGTATGTGCTTCTCTGAGGTTCAGACTCACACGGGGGGATTATGTCTAACAAACATCACAGATGACTGCTAACCGGGGGCCATAAGCAACACTGCAGCTGCCACATGCTTCCTCCATAAGGGTCTCACAGAGATGGATGCTTGTTGCCAGAGCCATGGCCTCGTGCTAAATGCTAAGACATGCATAGTCATCCCCTTTGGGGAAAACAAGGTGCACACAAATCACCACATAAGTGGTAATCCATTAAGTACAGAAGATGTATTTACAGATTTGGGGACCAACATAGATCGTAACATCTCCTTTGCTAATCACATTGACAGAGTCATTGCAAAGACCTTTATAAAGCCCTCCTTATCACATGTGGGTTTGCATGTAGATCATGGGAGGTCATTGTGACCCTCTACTAGTCACTCATGATGCCCATGTTTGACTACAGTGGCCCTTTTGGGGTGTACCTTACCCAACACCTGCAGCAACTACAGTGTCCACAACAGTACCTCCCCATGAGGATCATGGACTACACACAGATGTCCTGTGCAGCTCTACTAAAGGATCTCCAGCTCTACTCAGTTGCTTAACACCTACTCAGAGGTAATCTATGTCTGATGTACACAGCCATGTCAAACCCAGAAGTAATGGACATGCTCCACCTCATAACATCCAAGACCCTTAGAGCTACACACTCCAGGGACTTAAACCTCAGCGCAAAACTAAATAGGACATGCTGCAGGGACATATTCATTACCCAGAGGCTCCCCTCACTCTGGAATTGAATCCCAATTAAAGTTAGACATAGCCCCTCGCCAACCGTCTTCCAGCAAAATCCAGCTGCATGGATGGGAAATTGCAAATTCACCCCTGGGATCTCCACTGTGTCCCTGCTTGACAGAAGCACAGCAAACTAGCCTTAAAGGGTGCCTTCTGTGACCTACTTTACAGAGGCACAGTAGGCTACTCTACTGGGGAGGCGGATGCCAAATACACTCTGCCTAGGTTTATGAATTCCCTAGGGCAGACAGCCTACTATCGACCTCTGCACCTATGTTTATGTTGTTGATGCACAATATTTGTTGCTGATACTGTTTGTAGGTCTTTATTGCCATAGCTTTCCCAGTTTCTATGAACAACTTGTGTATCTGTGTAACATGTTTGATCATGACAGGGTTCCAGTATATTAATATATGTGTCTGTTGCCAGTTAACTGTGTGCACAGGGCAGATTGCTGGATCGTGGGAGGTTCCTGGCTTAACACATACAACTGCCAGATATGTGTGGCCGACTGCTATACTCAGACATGGCCTAAGTGTGTGAGCATGCCCAGTTCAGGCTTTCCATGGTTTGTTGCCTGACATATGTCTCATTTATCCAAGTGTGTGAGCATGCCCAGTGTGACCTTTCCATATATTGTGATCTGAAGTCCACTACATTTGTGGCTGTGTGAGAACATGACCAATATTGACATTTATACTGTGTGTGTTGGAAGTCATGTTGTGTTCTTACTGCCAGACTCTTTTGTGTCATAACTCAACAGAGATTGTGCTGTGCCTGCAGGGTTTCCATGGGATAGTTTGCAAAGACTTGTCAACATTATTTCATACTGGTTGAACACTGCAGTCCTGTCATGGTGCACTGGTTCAGTACTTTCACTATGATGCACAGTATCATGGGTTTGAGTCCCATCACTGCTTTAAATGTTCATACTGAGCAGACCAGAGTGGTTAAGGGCCAGTTGGGCAACTATGAGCATGTTGCATTTTGTTCAGCTATGGCCTACTTAAACCAGGCTTGTCCAACATTGCTGTGTATTCACCAACTTGGGTGGACATTGCCAAACATTACTCCACATTGACCACAGTTGTACTAGTTGGTGTGTGTGATTCTGTTCATAGGTTCGTATTAGGCTATCTGCCCTAGGGCATTTATAATCCTAGCCAGAGTGTGTTTGGCTTTCAACACACATTTTAAGTGGAGTTTGCCATGACATTTTTCAAGGTTAGTATACTGTGCCTCTGTCTAACAGTGACATAGAAGTGATACCCAGGGTAAACCTACAATCTCCCAGCCACTCATCCAGATTCCTCTTGAAGAGAGTCAATGAGGGACTCTGGCTAACCTGGAGTGGGAGTTTACTCAAGAGTGAAGGGAGCCTCTGGGTTATGAATCTGTCACTCCAGCATGTCCTATTTATTTCAGTCCTGAGGTTCAGGTCTCTTGAGTGCGTTAGCTTGATGGAATTCTGATTTTTCAAGGTGCAGTATGTCCATTGATTTCAGGTTGAACATGGCTTTATACATCAGGCACAGATCACCTCTGGGCAGGTGGTATGCCACTGAGTGGAGCTGCAGTTTCTTTAATCGGGCAGCAAATGGCATGTGTTTGAGCCCTTTGATTCTCCTGGTGAGGTACTTTTGTGGTCTTTCCAGCTGCTACAAGTGTCTGATAAGGTACATCCCACAAGGGGCATTGTACTCAATTATGGGCCTGATGAGGGATGAGTAAAGAGGCATGATGACCTCCCCTGATCTAGATGTGAATACATTCATGATTAGGTGGGCTATATGAAATGTTTTTCTAAACACTTTGGCCACATGGTTGTCAAATGAGAGATTGCTATCAACTTGGGTCCCCAGGTCCCTTATCACTTCTTCCATACTTAATGGGTTACCACCTATGTGGTAATTTGTGGGCACTTAGTTTTTGCCAAAGGGGATAACTACACTTTTTTGCATTTAGCTTGAGGACATGGCTCTGGCACCAGTTGTCTGTTTCTATGAGGCCCTTTTGTAGGATGCTTGTGTCAGCTGGAGGGGTGATTATGGCGCCCAGTTTGCAGTCATCTGCAAACTTGTTCAGCCACAGTCCTTCTGTGTTGGCCTGTACCTCCGAGAAATATATACTAAACAAGGGAGGTCCCAGGACTGAGCCTTGTGGGATGCCACCTGTAGCTGGTTTGGGGTCTGACATGGCTCCAGCATTTCTGACCATGTAGGTTCTGTCCTTGAGCCAGTTTGCAACCCATCTAGTGACATAGGGGTTTATATTGAAGCTGGTGAGCTTATCTATAATGACCAAGTGGGATATTGCATGGCAGGCTTTTGCGAGGTCCAGGTAGGCTGTGTGGACCACCTTCCCCTCGTCAATGGCCTTGGTGACTGTTTCAAATGACTCAACCAGGTTTAAGAGGCAGGATCTGCCCTTAACAAAGCCAAACTGGGTAGGATCCAATGTCTGTAGGTCCCCAATATCTTTATTTCTGAGGTCCATGATGATCCTTTCCATAGCTTTGCAAACCAAGCTAGTCAGGCTTCTGGGCCAATAGTTTGCAGTATCCATTGAAGCACCACCTTTGTGGAGAGGGACCACTGTTGCTGTACACTGCTCTTTGGGTACATATCCTGTGTTAAGGCTGAGACTGAACAGTGGTTTTATGTTTGTGTTCAATTCTTCTTGGGGTTCATGGTGGACACAGCCCAGGACACTGTCTGGTCCCATTGATGCTGTGTGTTTTGCTTTGGAGAGGCTGGCTGTTACCTGGGCATCTGAGATGTCAGGGGGCCAGCACTCTGCTGGGATAGATATTTGCCCTTTTGGTGGGGAGGGGGGAGAAGTTTGCACTGAACCTGTCAGCTCGGATGTTGTCAATGTCTGTGGGTTTGGTGTATTGTTTGTCATTTTGGACTAATTCTGAGCATATATGGGAATTCCCACCCAGGTTCCTACCATAACTAAATAAAGCCTTGTGATTATCCTTAGTGTCCTGTACAATTTTTATCTCAATGATGGCCTTAGATGATTTTATGTGTGGCCATAGTTTTTCAATAATACTGATCAGAGATGCCTTCCCTTTTTGGGATTTTGCTCTATCATACAGTAGCTTCCTCCTTGTATTGTATGTTTTTTTATGGCTGGGGTCCACCAGACAGGATGCCTACCTTTGGAGGATTGGATCTTGGTTTTATTTGGGATTGCATGATCCATGCATTCCTGAAGGTGTTCATAGAATGCGTTTATAAAGGGTTCTGAGGTCTGGGCCGTATTTTCCATAGGCACAGGGGCTGTGAAGGATTCCACCTCAGTTTTGAGGAGTGTGACATTTGCTTTAGTGAAATTTTTCACTGTGGTTTTCTGGCCATGGGCTGAGGTCGGGGATTGAATATCCAGTGAGATCACTCTATAGTCTGATCTTACCAGTGAGGGATACACTTCTGGTCTTGGGCATAGAGTCCCCATGTTGGTGATGATCAGGTCCAGTATGATTTACCCTCTTATGGGAGTGGTAGCAAGTTGTTCCATAGCATTTGAGTTTATAAATTCTGGGAACCTTTGGGCTAGGGTGTTGCAGCTAGGGTAATGCTCCCAGTCTATGTTTGGGTAGTTGAAGTCACCCAATATAATGGTGTTTGGGGAGACCTTCATATTTCCATGTGTTCTCCAGTCATCCAAGTGTGGTTCCAAGTGTGGCTATGAACTGGAAGGCGGTTTTACCCACTTTTAGCTGCACATGGATAGTCTCTGATGCTTCATGCTGTGCCACCAACCTGGGGGTGTGGGTATCTTTGACAAATATTGATACTCACCCTCCTTTTGTAGTTTGTTCCATGTTTTGTGGCTGTAAAGCATGGTATGAGGTGTAACCTGTTAGTGCTAGGGTGCTCTTGGGAGCCTTGAACCAGTTTTCTGTTACTGCACAGATATCAACATTCTCCATGCTGAGGAGAGTTTGTAGTGTGTGCATCTTGCAGTTTAGACTTCTGGCATTGAGTAGCATTACTTCTAGTTTCTTATCCCTTGTGATACCTATGGAGGTGGGTTTGTCTTTTGAGCCTTACCTGAAAAAGCCACTATGGGGGTGACAAGAGCCTTTGGCAATATCCAAAAGGCCATAGGTGACAGGTGAAAGCCATCCCTAGTGAAGCATCATGTCTTGTCGAGCATGTCATCCCAGGCTAACAGGCACTGGATCCCCTTTCACTGACACCAATACTTAAGCCAATTGTTGTAATTGATCATCTTGTCTTCATATTGTGGCATCATGTTTGGTGAGGGTAGGATAATACTCAAGGTCATCAAGTTTGCATATACACTACATGGTGGTAAATGCAGTTTAGCACTACCTTACATTGCTTAACACATGGCAATCATGCCTCAGGTGGTGCTGCAGGGCTGCCTATGTCAGGTGCACATGCTACACTCCCTGCACATGTTTGAAAGCAGGTTGTGTCAACTTAGGCATCCCTTTCACTATATGTGGGAGTCAGAGAGAGGTATCATTTCCAGGGTTCCTACTGAGCCTGTGTATGTGCTATGTGTTGCCTCTTTGCCAAGGCCAAGGCATACTGGGCACGCCTCCTTCTGCCTACTGGGGCAGGCGCAGGTTGTTCCTCCTCCGAGTCACGCTCTGCCTGTGATGGCCTTGGCAATGGTGGGGGGCTATTTGGCCCAGGCCTATGCTGGTCCTGCTGCAGCTGTTTTCACAGAATCATATTATGTAGCATAGCATATACCATGACAATTTGGGTCCATGTAGTTGGTGAGTATTGCAAGGCTCCACCAGATGTGTCCAAGCACCGGAACCGTGACTTGAGCAACCCAAACACACGCTCAATTACATTTCGTGTTTGTGCATGTGCTTCATTATGGCGTTCCAGTTCAGGTGTGTGTGCATTTCTGATGGGTGTCATCAGCCACGGCTCCAGTGCATAGCCAGCATCCCCCACTAAGTGACCATGTGGGATGTCCCCATTGGCAAATGTCTGGTACAGCTGCGCCAGATGCCAGATATGGGAATCATGGTAGCTTCCAGGGCAGCCAGCACACACATTCATTATTATGCCCTGGGCATCACACACGACCTGGCAGTTGATGGAGGGGGAGCCCTTGCGGTTAATGTAGGCCCTACTCCGCTCACCGGCTGGTGCTTTGATGCGTATATGCGTGCAGTCTATTGTATCCACTACCTCAGGGTATTCTGCTATTTGCTGGAAGAGACGCATATTGCTGACCAATACCTCATGGGAATTGGGGAAATATACATGATCACCGACATGTGCTGACATGGCATCCAGGAACTGGTGCAGTACCCTGGATGCTGTTGCCTGTGATATCCCCATCATATCACCAGTTGGTCTCTGGAAGGTACCTGTTGCTAGTATTCTTAGGCCAACACATACCTTGGTTTCCACTGGGATGGGTTCCCCTCTGTTGGTTCTGTGTGTGAGGCGTGGCCTGCACAGCTCAACAATTTGCTGCAGGAGGTCTCTGTCCACTCTATAGCGCTCCACTATCTCCATATCATGTAACCCCTGGTAGGTGACCCTGGGCCTGTACATTCTTCTCTGTCTCCTCACTGTGGGTTGTCTAGCAGTATTTGCATTGTCACCACCCTCAGCATGTTGCATATGTCGTCTTATAACAGCAATGGCAGCCCCTAGCATTTTTGTCTGAGTGAAGCTTTTTCATTTTTCATTTCTAGTAGCTTACTCCAGTGTTGCAGTATCTCTTGAGATAAACAAACTGCACTGTTGTTTGCGGAGTTTTAAGTGCTGGGCTGGGCTGGTGTTCTGCCTGTGTAATTGCTTGATTCTGATTGTTTTCACCTGCTAGCTCTACTAGTATTCCCTGGTAGCTTCCTACTATTTGTTGTGCTTCCTTTTTCCTTTCTGTTTCCTCAGGGGGGAGTGACGCGCATACAAGCGCAAACACACCCACAGCAGCTCACACACGCGCACACATGCTTAGACAGACTAAAACTTGCTTATTTGGGTTACAACGTGAGCACACCAGTGCAAAAGCACTTACAGGTCTTTAAACAGCATTATACATGCTTACTCCGGCTTAAACACGCGCACTCACGCTTCCATGCACGCACTCTGTCTTACTCGAGTTTACAGGCACGCACACGCATGCATACCCGCTCAGCAAGAAACTTTGGTGTTATCCACAGTATACACCTTCCATTTCTTGGCTTTCCCTGGCCTACCTGTTGACACACTCTTTCCATGATGTCGAACTGACAGCTGACACATGCCACTCTGCTCCTATGAGCTTCACTACTTTCATACATACCCCCCTTGTGATGTCACCTATCGCCTACTCTGTTACTCCCCATATCCTACTCCTACACTCCACTGACTGTGCTCATTTGCTATGTAAAAGTGCGATTCACTATCTTAACACTCATTTACATAGGATTGCCTACTAATGCTTTGTTACATGTCTTAGACTGGGCTTCTCCCCTTAGCAACCCCTACTTGGTGGCCATGTTGTCTTCAGCCTGCTATTCCCTTACATTGTAATTTAACAGTTTTCATAGATTCCATGTTTGTGGATTTTATTTTCTTATTTTATGATTTTTTTTAGCGCACCATGTTTGCACGGCGATGCGCTACGCTTAAACATCGGAAATCGCCGAAAAAAAAAAAGTATTTTTATTTTAATTTTGCATCTGGGAACATTTCCAATGGCTGTATATTTGGCCATTGGCATGCTTCCTCAACCATATGTAACCTTTATTTGGAGCTGACAAGGCTCCATTGCGCTATTTGCAGAACGGTACTCAGTTGTCAACTGAGTACATTTCTGCAGCTAACACGGCTCCTCCTCGGACAGGTTTGTGCTTCCTGGATTGCAAATTTACCTCATCTGCATGCTTTTCGGCTGCAAGTGAGGTAATTTGCATATCCCAGCCCTGTCCGTGTAGGAGACATTTTAGGAGCTCTCTTACACTCACCTACAAGCTGTTCCTGGATCGCTCGTCGGACATGATGGCTGCATGGAGTCTTACTCTACTCGTACACTCCGTGCAAGCCATTGTGAAACCGGCAGATTGTCTTTAAAAAATGTTCACTGATGAGTTTGATGTTTGTAGAATAGTTGAAAGAAAACAAATGTACAAAAACAGGGTAAGAATAAATTATTAAGTCTCAGACAAAAAAAATAAGAAGAAAGTCAAACATAAAATCTTGTGCAACAGGTATAGCAACATGCCCGCCCAGTGATGTTCTGAGGCCCAACGCCACAGGAAGGGAACCTCTATACCCCTGGAAGGGCATTATTTCCACAATAACACACACCCTGGAGGGGGTTATTGCACTTAGAGAATGGGCTGTTTGTAAAATTATTGTCTTTTACTTACTTAGTTTATTTTTTTATTACTATATTATTTTTTTTATATATTTTTGATGAAAAATAGTTCCTCTGCCAAATGTTTCAAATTTGCTCTAGTAAATGTAAATCATGTTGGAGGAAGTACTTTACTTCCAAACTATATTATTTAAAAAAAATATATCTAGATATTTATTTTAGTTTTTGGTCCCATATTCTTAAAATGTGTGGTTTGTTGCCAGTCATCGGGGATTAAAGTCACTAAATAATGACATAAATTTGATTTCTAACTTTATTTCCTTCAAAAAATTCATGTTAACACAATCCTGTTATTTAAGCTACTTTGTAATTTTATAAGAACAACATTTAAATCTGTTCCTGTTTTTGATCCTTTGTTCCCCTTTATTTCAGGCTTTATCAAGATTTCATGAGCTAAAAGGTCAAGAGGTATGCAAACCTCTTTAATGCTGCTGCCACTGGTCGATCAATCTCACTCTCTGTCTCTCTCTCTCTCATAGACACATACAAATACTTGCACTTCAGAAAATGCATCCTAACACAAATCCTATTATTTAAGCAACTTTGTGATTTTCATAACAGCAATATTTATAATTTGTTCCTATTTTGAGCCTTTGTTCCGCCTTTATTTAAGGCTTTATCAAAATATCTTGAGCTAAGATGTTGATAGGTATGCAAGCCACTTAACAGGTGCTGCTGTCAGTGCTCACTCGCTTTCACACTTCAATCTCTCAATCACAGACACCTTACTTTCATGCACATGCACCCATACACTCACATACAGACAGAAACATAAACACACACACACAGACACACACACACACACACACACACACACACACACACACACACACACACACACACACACACACACACTTTTTTTCTGTTTCATTTTGTTTTTACACTTGCTAAACAGGAAAAGCACTACTTAACGAATGTAAAATAATGGTTAATTCACTCTCTCTCTCACTCACATGCATGCATACACTCACACACACAGATGTAAACACACCCACACTTTTTTAAATTTTCTTTTTAAACAGCAAAAGTGCTGCTTAGTTTTAGTGAAATAATGGCAGCTTATTTTCAGTCCGAGCTCCACAGCAGCTTGATATGGTGCCATGAAGTGGCAGCCTCATTTTTCAGCAGGCATTACCTATACATTAACACCCTGCTGGAGAATGTTCATTCTCCAGTCAGTGTGCAATCTGCAGGTTGCCCTTTCTCTAAAAGGAGCAAATCTGCACTGGAAATAACTGCATATAATAATCTGAATCACATGAAAGAGTTATGTTCAAGATTTGTCTTGAGAATAGACAGTGTATATTGTTTGTAAAATAAAAAGACAATAAAGTCAGAAGTTGAGGTGAGAATATGGCAGAAACATTTTAGAATTTGTAATAAAAGTTAAAAGTTTAGGCTTGAGTGTGAGGGGGAATGTAATGGGATACCCAATGAAACACCTGAAGAGCTAACTCTAAAAGGAGTTTAACCCAAAACAGTTGTCATGTAAATTGGTCATTTATTTGGAGTACAATGTAAAACTGGAAGGGTCAGAAAAAGCTTAGATATGAACACAGACTTCAGTGGCGGATTTAGGCTTTGGCGCAGGGGCGCGCGCCTCCCCCTTTTCAAACTGATTCTGTAGCTTGGCTAGGACATCGGAAAGCAGTAACATAAAGTAGCTTTTTAAAAAAAAAAAAAAGTACGTACATATTTGGTGTTGGCTCCTTTAAGGAGGACACCAGGCACGCGTAAGTGAGCTCATGGTATGTCCGGCTGGCTGCAAGCGGGAAATGTGCAGTAATGAGCGAGTGAGTGGAAGAAAACGACAGTCGCAAATCATATGGATTATCGCTGCGAGCGGGAATTCCGAAATGTAGTTGGACTTGAATCACTTGATCAGGTAAGAGAGTGTGTGGATTATGCTTTGTGACATGAAATCTCTAAATTCTGTAAGTCTATTTAATTGCTTGTAACAACTGAAGAAATTTTTCTGCAGCTCAATTCTGAGCTTAAGGATTACTGTGTTTTAATGAGTGAAACAGTGAGGTTAAGAGAAGAGAGACAGGACTCTGAAAATGTGACTGTTCAATGGACTGTGCTTAGCTTATACACGTTGAGTTGCTGTTTGACGAATGTCTGACAACCGTCTACAAGGTTTTTCCATTATTGCAAGTGAATAACAGTTATAATTTAAATATCTAAACTCAAATGATGATTATGTCTTGCACATAATGATATTGAATGGTGTTACAGATGATTGATGAAATAAACTCGCAGTGACTATCTTAACAGTTTCCTTGTGCTTTTAAATTATCCACTTGAAGATTGTTAGATGTATGGGTCATTTTGTTAAGAGATTTAGTGGAGAAAATTAATCCATTGTTATAATACAAAGTTTGGTAAAGTTGTCAGAAGCTTTTATGATTTAATTGCTTTACGGGAACTTTAGATTTAGCATGTGATGCACTTTTGCTGCATCTCTCCAGCACCTTGGCAATAATGTAAATGATTGCCTGACGTGCTTGCATGTCTCTCAGCTGTCCCTGATTATATTATGTCTCTCTTAACATTTTTGGTTTTCCGGCAAATCAGTGACGATTACAGTCAGTCAGTAATGCTAGAAGTTTGAGTGTTTTATTTCTCAGTCAGTAAATGCACGTTGATGCAACGCCTGTTCTTTTTAAGTGAATTAAAATAATACACTTTGTTGCTGATTTTTGAGCCTTTGTTCCCTTCCCCCCTAATTTTTGGGTTTGTCAAAGAATTTGAGAGATGTGACCCCATGGTGCTGCGCACTAATGTGCGTCATCCCATAAGGGCTCATTTCTCATTATTTTACATGGTATTATAACTATATATGCAAGTTGTATGTTCCATTAATATGATTTGGGAATGGCACCTACTTAACCCCTCTCCTCTTAGACTTGGAGTTAGGGGTTCCAACCCACTTACAAATGTTATTACTGGAAAGTACAATTATTGCTCCCTCCTCCACCTCAAAAAGAGCTTGTATAGTCGGTGTATTTGAGCATAGATAAGTTGTCTAACTTTGGATTTGCTGCTGTTGTGCTTTGATAGCTTTCATGTCAACTAAACAGAAGTGGTATTTATTAATTTTTCTTCCTGTTTTGTTTGTCAGGAGCATTACACTGATGTCAATAAGTACCCTACTTACTAAGCACTTGCATGTGCCAAAATTCCTGCCTTTTTTAAAGATCAGGTCAGATCAAATTGCCATCACTATACTCCATCCTTTTAAGGAATAATAGCTTCCTTCCACTGTTTCTGGCTGGGCTATTTGTAGCATAACATTGTTCCAGAACCCTGATCTCTGAACTCCCAGATGGAAATCTAAACTCCCAGATGGAAATCTAGCTTTTCTACTGCTAGGCAAATAAATTTCTGTACATTTTATGACTTGTGTGTTAGTCAGTATAACAGAAAGTTTGAGAGTCTGCAACTTTCCTTATAAGGATTTATAATGAACTGTGGGTTTTCTATGTATAGAGAATAAACTGTTCTGTAACTGAGTAGATGCTCTGTCTTCACCTCAGAGCCTCACAAATATAATGAGAAATCAAACAGACCACAGCTGAAGGGTATATAGTTGAAACCAATGTTGTTTAATACACAAAGTAAGCGCTTTCACAACTGACGGCTAAGTCTTCTGAATAATCAGTCAGTTACAGATCGTGAAAGCGCTTACTTTGTGTATTAAACAACACTGGTTTCAACTGTATACTCTTCAGCTGTGGTCCATTAAATTTTTTATTATATTTGTGGGTTTTTTATGTAGACTGTAAAAGCTGCCAATTATACCCTACCACTTATAAACTCAGCTGTCACCAGTAACTATGCTTTTGTAATTGTTTCACACCTGCTTAATAGAGCTGAAATCTTTCAGCTTTGGTCATACATTTTCAGATGCTTATTACCCCTCGGGCAAAAAAAACAATTTGCCGTAATTTTGAATTTTAAACTGGTCATTTGTACCCTTAGTTTCTCTCAGGTTCTTTGCTTCTTTGTTAACTGAATTAAGTAGGTCAGGGATGCCTTTTTTTTTTAGTCAGCTTTGGCAAGAGATGTCCCTGATGGTACTTCATCCAGAATTTAGTACAGAATGCACTTTAGATATTAAAGTCTGACTTGTTCATAATTGTAGAGTGATGAGGACATCAGGAGTAAGTAGTGGAGGTTTGTGATGATATTATATTAATCTAGTGTTAGTAGGTGTTTACCTGGTCTGAGATGGGAAACACACAAAAGGGCTAAGTGTAGTGCTTTTTATTGGCCAGAGGGCTCA
The DNA here is from genome assembly GCF_019279795.1 of Protopterus annectens. Classification (NCBI taxonomy): domain Eukaryota; kingdom Metazoa; phylum Chordata; order Ceratodontiformes; family Protopteridae; genus Protopterus; species Protopterus annectens. Next base: position 987,889,840 of record NC_056729.1, read on the forward strand.
GTAGTCAGTTTTCTGTATTTCCAGTATTAGTATAAATATGGCACATTTGCACAGAGCTGCTCACTGTGCCAGTGTCTTGTACTGACACAAACCTCTGGAAACATTGCTTAATTTCATTATGCTATGAAAGGTTACTGTGTTATTTCCTTTATTATTGCACCCAGGACCATTGCTACTCTGACAGCATCTGGCTTGGCACTGGGCAGCATCGTTGGTTAGGTTAGCTGCAGATTACACCAAATAAGCGCCTTTCCCTCATCCTGTAACAAACCTCCTCCACTTATATCCTTTCAAGTACACATTATGACCTGCAACCATGGATGGGCACTTTCCTGCTATCTCTGCATCCAGTTTGGAGGACATGGGCATCCTGAGGCAATGTAACAATTGCCTTATGTACACTGACAGCCACTTAATTCATGAACAGACAAATATAGTAAGCAAGAGATGTAGTTATACATTGACATCAGAGGGTAGACTGTCACATAAAGACCTAAAAGGCAACAAACAAGTTGTCAATGACTCACACACAACACTTGCATCACAAAAAAACACACACACAGACCCACACATGCAGAGGTACTTGCATGTAACTTACCAAACTTCAAAGACCTCCTGGCAATTCTCTGTTTTCTCATACTTATGCTATGAGCATCCTAGATGAGGCTGTTAGTAAATGTTTGCCTCTTGCTCCATATTGTCACATTATGTTCTATATTTTGGAGATGAGGGGTTGAGAGCTATGGGAGGCAGTCAGTGGAAGAAAGCAAATGGCAGACTTTAGTCTGTGTAGGACATATTGTTTAGCCCTAGTATCCTTTTAGTAAGGCTTCTTTGTGGGCATTCCAGTTGCATGTGTCTAGACAGATACAGGCCAAAGGGGGCATTATGCTCAATGACTGGCCTAAGGAGTGCTGAGTAAAAGAGGGCAGTGACATCCTAGATCTAGACATAACCCATTTCTTTAAGCTGTTTAATATAGAAGCACTTTCTTACATAAGTAGACATACTGGTCAAAATTTAGGTCACTGTCCAGATAAGTTCAGAAAACCCAAACAAGTCTATTCTTAAGGTCTTATTGTCATCATAGTTGTTTTCCTGAGGTAGATGACTTCCAAAGGATACAATAATGCATTTACTGGCATTTCATTTTGGTCCATGATTGTGGCACCAGTTGTTTGGGACAAACCGTCCAGTAGGATGGCTGTGTAATTTGGGGTTCAGTGACTGCTCCTAACTTGTAGTCATGTGCAAACTTAGTCATTCAGAGCCCTTTGGTATTGGCTTTTACGTCAGAAAAGTAGATGTTAAACAGGAGAGGCCCCAGCACAGAACCCTTGGGACTCCACCAGTAGCTTATCTCTTTCTGGAGGTAACTTTGTCAATTTTGCTTTCTTGAATCTCATCTGTGAGCCATGTGGCAATCCAGTAGGTGACCATAGTTTATTCCTAGTTTATTTAGCTGTTCTACAATGCCTGAGTGGGGGATTGTGTCAAAAGCTTTAGCTAGGTCAAGGTATGCAATGTGTACCATTTTGCTTTCCTATATTGCATTGGTGACCTTTGCAAAAAAGTACATTACATTTGGTAAGCATGACCTGCCCTTGACAAATCCAAACTAAAATGGAAACAGTATTCGGAGGGTTGCTGTTTCCTAATAAGGCTTTCCATGGCTTTGCATATTAGGCTGGCCAGACAAAGTAGATTTGTGTTACTGTCCTTTGGGAAATGCTACAGTACTTAAATTTGGTTTTATACATTGCATATAATTTAACTGACTGTTTTTAGGAATTTTTTCATAAAATGTGTATTTCCTTAACCTGCAATGTTCTTTAACTAACTGAACTTCACTTGCACACACAAAATTATTTACATAAATTAACTTTGCTGGTTTCACATAAATCATTGTTTACTTAAATTACTTACATTTGCTATGGGTCTTGGGGTGATATCACCTTCACTGGGATTCTTTGCTATGTTATCATAATGCTTATGTCAGGTATGCCATATAAAAGAACTATGACTTCATATGGGCAACCAAACATATCCTCTAGGTATGTCTTGAAACAACTGGTAATGTTTGTTAATATGCTGTGTGCTGGATAGGAGTTATGTACCTCCACTAACACAACCACATCAGGTTCACTGGATCATACGAGAATATTAGGCTAACTGTCACGAATGGTAATTATAAGGCTAGCTAATAAGCTGAGATCAGAATCAAACCCAATACTTTGTGTCTGAGGTGAAAACCTTAACCGTTGTGCTCACTCGACCCACCACCCCCAATGTTTTGCAAATGACTGTATGTTGCTGTGTTTTCACACATGCTGATACAATATCTTAAGGTGATCCTTCCACATCCCCCTTCCCCAGTGTTTTGCTTTCCTGCCTCCCTACCTCACTTGTCGACTTTCTAGACTGCGCCCCCCCCCTTTGTAAAACCCTGGATCCCCCACTGGACTTGGAATAGTAAATATATGACTCAGATACTGCAATTTATCTGCCTTTGATACATTGTTGTCCGAATTCTCAGATGCATTATATAGATAAAAGAGTTCTTAGCATCAATTCAAGCTACAGTGTGGATCAGAAGATGTTTATTTTGATGATTTTCTTAAGTATTTGAAGATTAACTTACTTCCTGAGCTGTTTGCCAGGAATGCATTGTACTTAGACATACTTTCTGTCAAAAGCTGTAGGGCATGCTTCAAGGAGCTTTCTATTAGCTTTGCTGACTATCAGTAAGTGATCCACAAGACTTGAATAGAGCCATACAAAACTGAGCTTTATTCACTTAATAGAACTGAATTAATAGTGTCTGTCATGCAGTAAATCATTTTTCACAAGTTGATATGAATCATGGACTTTTGCCAATAAGAATTCATGAGAACAGTTCCAAGCCATGCAGTTTTAATTATCCACAGGAAGGCACAGGTTTCTAAAATTTTCAGTTAGCATTTTGCTAGTATTTGAATGGTATCAGAGAGCTATTGCATAGATAATCAAGGGGCTTGATGAAGCTGTCAGCATGACTGATAGGATATTGATAGATTGTTAAGTGAAAGAGTAATATAATGTGAGACAGACTTGATGTACTACAATAGTTAGAATCACTCAAAATAACATAAGAATAGGTTTTAAATGGGAGTTACAGAGCTGAGATATATTAGCCATGATTTACTGTTAGAACACTAGAAACCCTAATACTGAAACATCAAGAAATGCAATACAAATCTCTCGACTAAAGTAAAACAAACTTTCATGAAATTACTAGGAATGATGATGAAGCCTGGAAACCAGATACAGAGAAAATAACAGATATCGCAACCAAAGAAACAAGCTCTAGTGACATTTTCATAAATGATGTCCTATAATGCTGTTTATTTCAAACATGCCATTGTGAGTTTATTATTAAGAAAATTAATGGAACACGATGGAACATTTTACTGCAGTACAAAAGTGGCTTTGTATAGTATATTGATATGTATTAACATAATGTCCCACAATAAAGAAGAAGATTATAAATAGGTCTATCATTACAAATAGATGCCATTTATAATGACAGTGGTGGAGTGATTATTTAAGAATACATAGCTTTTTGAGTTAATAGCTTTTATATAATGAAAGAGGAGATATATTCAGAGATAAGAAGGGACTACTTGCCAGGGTGTTTTAATTTGAAAAACTCAATGAAAACAGATTTATAGAAAATCTTTAGGATGGAAATAGATGATAAACTACTGAAGAATATATTTAGGAAGTTTCAGTACAAGGCACAACCAATGCTGCAAACAAATTTGCTGAGAGTGGATAATAATTATGTTGTATTTCTCAAGTATAAACCAAGCAAGAAAATGCATAGAAAATATTTTGGAATCATTGGTCCCTACCAAAGCAACACAAAGGTCTCCTTGCAGAAGCAATAGAAGTTATCTTGGTAGTTCCAGTTATGTATAGACAGAATATGAAATGTGTATTGATATTTATCTGGAGATGAAAATATTTTAAAACGTAGAGAATTTATTTTGCATGCATTCATTCATGCATGTATGCATGTATAACAACTAGAACAAATCTATAAATGCCAAAGTAAATGAAAAAACGAGCAGGCAACGGATTCTTCAACACTTTATTCTTGTAAGCGCTTTCACTGACACCAGTGTATCAGCTTCTTCATACTAAATAAAACAACTTGCTCCCAGTCTCCCAATTTAAAACTTTTTTAAAAAGTTCAAAGTCAATGAACTGATAGCCACAAAAATGATGTCATCATATACATTTATGCACCAAAAAACGCGGCAAGGACACTGCTATTCCTTAAAATCCTTAAAAAAGGTGCATGAAAAAGGTCGTTAAGCGAGGACCGGAGCGTGGACAAAAGTAGGAAAATGTTGGACTGACTAATAATGTGAACTTTGGTATTGTTTTTAATTTATCTACATATGTTTTAAATAATGATGAGTTAGCAGTACTTAACAAAGGGCTTGCCTTTGTGCCCAGCAATAGCAGTGTATATAATGAAATAATAATGGATATCATGCTTTTCTGTCGCAATGTAGCTCTGAAAATGATGTATGGAGATAATGATAGAGGTAATTTGACCTTAAAGAAACCGAGCAATTTTGTACCACCACTTACACCCACCCTGAATTTGTTCATTAGGGGATGTGAGCAAGATTTGATAAGATACTTCATTGAAGGAGATACCAGCAGATTTTACAATCTTACTCAAGCACAGAGGACAGCATTGCAGAGTTTATGTAACAATACAGATTTAACAATAAAACCGGCGGATAAGGGTGGGGTGGTTGTTGTGCTAGATACAACCTGGTATAATAGTAGATTGAGAGAACTACTCCAAGACGAAAGCACATATACCCAGATTAATCCATTGGGTGTGAGACAAGCCATAGATAGGGTACATCATGCCCTGCAAAGGCTGAAGTTTGAGATGAGAATTACTGATGATACTTTTGACTTTCTTTGGTTAGAAAAAGCAGTCATGCCTGTCTTCAAGGCACTCCTGAAGATTCATAAGTCCCTGGTTAACCCATCCCTGAGACCCATAGTTTCAGGGAGGGGGTGGGTGACTGAGAATATCTCTATATGGTTGGAACATCAATTAAAACCATATGTTGAAGGGATTGAGAATATTTTATTGGACACAGGTGACTTCTTGATGAAGTTGGGTAGGGTAGATTATATGGATAAGAAGGATAAGTTATTGATGGCCACCCTAGATATAAACAACTTATTCACAGTCATTAACAATGAATATGGAGTGGATATGTTAAGTACCCTTTTGAACGACCTAGGAGTTACTGAGGTCAAGATTAACCTAATAAAGAAACTTCTGCTATTGGTATTGGAGAACAATATTTTCATAGGAGCAGGGTCTATATATAGACAGGCACAGGGGGTAGCCATGGGCACCCCTTGTGCCAACACTTATGCTAATCTAGTGCTTGCCCAATGGGAGAAAAACCACATATTGAGTAATGATGCATGGAAGGGATATATAAAGATGTATGTGTGTTTTGTGGACGACGTCTTTATATTATGGAATGGAAATTTGAACATGTTACAGAAATTTGTGAGTTTTTTACATTCGGCCACAACATTCTTTAGGTTCACTTTAAAAGCCTCCTTTGATTCTATAGACTTTTTGGATGTAAACTTAGCACAGAGTGTAGATGGTTTCACATCAAAACTATACAAGAAAGAATGTTGGAAGAACACAATACTGTCATATGATAGCATGCATCCACGTTATACATATTCGAATATTGTACAGGGGCGGGCGAGTAGGATCTCCAGGATATGTTTGGATAATGGTGATTATGATAAAGAACTAGCTACACTTAAGGGATGTTTACAACAGAGGGGTTATCGGGAAGATAAAGTGGATAAGCTGATAAACACCAGCAAAGGCTTTAGGGAAAGCAAATATAAACCTTGGCTTAGACGCACTCCAGCCCTGATAGACAAAAATAAAAGACCCACAGTTGTAAGGAGTCCCCAGTTAATGTTTACCTACAGTAGCAACATAGGTGATATCTGTAATGTTGTACAGAATAAATGGAACATTCTGACTAGTGATGAAGGGCTGAGTGATATAGTAGGTTGTAGACCTAACTTCAGATATAGAAGAAACAAGAATCTGAAGGATTTGTTATGCAAAGAAAGGCTAAGTTGTCAAAATACAGTGGCAACAATAACGACAGGCACATTCCCGTGTGGGAGGTGCAAAGCTTGTGGCCACATTAATAAGAAGACTAACTTTGAGCATCCTGTCACACATAGGCAATTTATGTTAAAAGGGAGGGCTACCTGTCGAGCAGCGGATATAGTATATTTAGCTGAGTGTAGCCATTGCCCTAGTTTTTATGTAGGGAAAACTAACCAGATGTTAAAGACTAGGATATTACAGCACCTATCTAGCATTAGGAATGGGGATGTGCATAATGTTTTGAGCAGACATGTGATGGATAATGCAACACACAAATTCACTTTCAGGGCTATAGTAAACATAAGGCTTACCACTAGAGGGGGTGATGTGAAGCATTTGACAGAATTAGCAGAATCCAGATGGATCATTGAGCTTATGGCCAATCGTACACTAGGTTTAAATGATGTGATACCTGTTAAGCCCACCCTTCAAAAAAGGTGGGCTTTTTACTGAATCCTATTGGATATGCACTAGTTTAAAAGAAGGGCCCCGGGATTCATGAATCTCAGCGCAAGGCCGGTGTAAGGCCTGCGCCGGCGGTGCAGTGGATAGTCGGCGTAGTAGTGCCATATGCATAGTAATGAGTGCGCGCCGCAACCACAGACACGTGCGTAGGTTACGTGAGCGAGCCCAAGTAGGATGCGTCCGGAGGCGTGGCTAAGTCGGCAGGCGATGAGCAACCTAAAGTGCTGATTTCCACAGGCCGCTCATAATAGTAATGGCACCAACCAGGGCCCGTGCAGAATAAAACGCACGGCAGAGTATGCAACATAGTACCCGTTCCAACAAAACGGAGAAACAAACACAACCCACGAAGCCCTAAGTGTACCCATCCAAGGAACAAAGGATACGCGTAATATTGTGTTCGTCCCGCAATGCACTGTCAGTGGGCATACCTAGAGAAAGTGTACCGCAGCATGTCAGCGCGCCACACCGACATAGGAGTAGCGACATGGGCATGGTCACCAGGGTTACCAATTGTCCCACATTGCTATGGACAGTCCCTCATTTGACAGTTGTGTCCCGCCAGAAAAGGAAAAATGGCAAATGACCTGAGATGTCCGGATAAAAATATTCCCTCAATATACCTTTAATAGTAGCATAAAACATATATTTTGTATATGAAACACATACATGGCATAAGAAACAGAATAAGCCACCCAAATGCTATGAGAATAAGCGTATATCCTGGAAAAAAGTGAAGTTCTGTCATCTCTACTTGCTGTGGGTATGTGTTGTCCTGCAAAATCCGAGGTTTCCACAAAAGATGTCCCACATTGGGCATTGGAAAATGTGGCAACCGTAATGGTCACCAGCAGTAGTGAGAGTACACAGCCGGGTAGCCGTGTCGACATAACAACAAGAAGGAACCAAAATACCCTAAACACAGGCAAACATGTACATAGCAACATGTACCAAACCCAGCAACGTGCTCGTCGCATACACAGGACGGCGTATGTCTAAGCGTAATATCCAGAAGCAGAACCCATGCATGCAAATGTAATACACAATAGCCCCATTATAACATGTAACCCCCACCCATGTACGACCGTGCACCCAACCCAGCTAGCAGCCTTGCGCAGCTACACACCTACACACAATGGGCATACCTGAAATGTGGTAAGAAGTATTGTCGTAGGCAGTGCCACGCGGGCAAAGATGTACCCCACATGTTAACAACCCACCTCAGGTACAGATATGCAAATGGCTGCATGTGAATGTGTCGGCAGAATGTGTACATCCCGCATGTGGCATGGACCCACCCAAACCCCATAGGCTTGCACACGCCACGGTGCACATAACTGTACACATGTGGACAAGTTGTGATGTTCAACCACCGTACCGATGATTAGCTATGCAGGCATGTCAAACACATATAGCGGAACATCTGCCTACCAAACAGGACGTCCTAACAGGGTGCCACAGGCACAGAAGGGGAAGGTGGGACATCATATGTGGAGAGTAGTGTTGCCGGACGGCCGAACACCCACGGCCAAGGCAAAGGACGGAATAACATGCATATGGCCGGATGGATGTTGTTAGAAAAATATATATGGAAACACATAACAATTGCCATTTTAGAAGCAAAATAGTATATAATGCATTGTATTCTACTGTACAATATGGCAGTAGAAATGATCTTGCATGTAATTGGCTGAAGCTTAGCTGCAGTGTGATTGAACTCTGACCCTGGCAGTAACCAGTTCAGCAGGCTTATGTCTTTCAGCATTAATTATCTGCTAGGTTAGAGAAAAATAAATGTATGTACATGTATATCTTCCTCCCTTCCACTGAGGAGGATGGCCTTGTGAGCTGTATCGAAGATAGAGTACAACTCCTTACCAGAGACAAAGGAACGTATTAAGAAATGAACTGACTATTGTATCCGAACAGTCCAGGGTCCTTGAAAGAGCAACAATTACAGAAGGACACTGTAATTGACCAGGTGCCTTGCAAGGCTGTGTTATTCTCATGGGAAAACATTTTAAAAGCATTACCTCAGCACCCTTGTATGAATACAATATTGCGGACCATAGTGATGGAAATGCCCTGTGACTGACCACGTCAGTAAGGTGGGCAAAAGCTGATTGTAAACACTATATAAACAAATTGCTTCCTGTTTAGAGTCAGACAAAACTCTTATACTTGTACTGTATAGTTTTTTGCCTCCCGGTGTACACTACTAATACGTTGTGAACCTGAGCTTCCTGTGTTATTGACTGTCATTTAGAAAAGCCTACTGATTTCTACAGTCTGATTTTAACAACTTATTTGACATTGTGGTCCTTCTTAGCCAGAATTCCCTTGGTAAGCTGCAGGTCAGAGTGCATGGGTGGTAAGAAATCTGCGCAGGAGAAGTTGCCTAAATGGTTCTTCTTGAGTGAAAAGACCTCCGACTGAATTGTTGTGTGTAAAGAGGCTGTCCACTTTCTGATCTGTGGCTGAAAAGTGGAAAACTGGATCCCAAGAAGAAAACGTGCAGTCATAAATGGGAGGCTCAGGTAAGGAGAGTTTGCCTCTTTGTCTCTGTTGTAGATCAGGGACCAGGTTACATTGTGTTTTTGTTAACATTTGTGATAGCAGGTTGAAGACCAATACAAGTAGTTATACATTTGGACATAGATCAGGGGAACACAGAGCAGAGTAAACAGTCATTGTAGACACTACAGTGGATACAGGGAAGGAGATACCACGTGGTACGAGAGAAGGGTCACGTAACAGTCATTTAGAAGACATGGGAAATTAGTGCACTAAGAGATCGTGAGATCTGCCTTTGACGGATGATGCAAAGTATATGCAATTGCAGAGAGCAGATAATGTGAGATATTTTGCAAAATGGGGTAATACATATGACTTTGATGGTATATTAGACAAAATTTCGTTAGTGAAACATTGGAATCACTTAAAATGTGACGCAGATGTTCTAGGGTTACCACCTGTCCCACTTTGCGAGGGACAGTCCCTCTTTGGGCAGTTGTGTCCTGCAAAACAACTGAACAAATGGCAAATGTCCTGATATCTTAGGACAAAAATATTTCCCATATTTTCTTTAATAGTTGCATAAAACAGTTATTTTGTATCTGAAACACCAAAATAGTATAATAAACAGAATAAGCAACTCAAATGATACAAGAATACGTTACTATTCTGGCAAAAAGTGAATTTCTGTCCTCTGTACTGGCCGTGGGTATGTTTTGCCCTGCAAAATCTGACGTTCCTACCAAAAATGTCCCACTTTGGGCATATGAAAAGGTGGCAACCGTAAGATGTTCAGGCGAAAAAACAGCGACATATGGGTATCCCTCAAGCACATAGGTGGATTGAGGTAGTGAACCGAAGGGAACAGAAGACCAAAAATGCGAAAGCATCATAGGTAGACAAAGAAGATAATAATACAGTAGTAGCGACGGCCCCTCCCCCTCCACACCCTCCGATACCACATCCAGGATATGAAGCGGGAGGGCAGGCTAGTCCCCCCCCACGTTATCCTGTGGCAACAGAGGTATCACAACAACCAATTGTAAGAGAAGCTATTGAAACTAGATCCCGAACACGTAAAACACCTAGGGACACCCAACTAAGAAGAGAGTCAGTAGAACAGAGTGAGGAAATCTGTCAATTAATTGACGTACCGAACCCTCAGGCAGGACAGGAAGGCCAGGACCCAACTCCCCTAGTGTATAGACCGTGGACACCGGAAGATATCCGGAAAGTTACAGAGGGAATTCCCCATCCACAAAGTAATCATGAAAAGTTTATACAACATTTACAAGGTATGTGAATGAGTTACCACTTAAATGGGGAAGAAGTAGAGAAGGTGATTAGACAAATAATAGGTCCAGACTGGCACATGTTTTGTGTCATCCGGAATGCTCGTGACGCGCAACTTAAACCACTCCCACATAGTGACGCAGAAGTAGACACCACGTTGAAGGGTCCTATGGACCGAATTACCGAAATTTAGAAACCTAGAGCAGATTGGACCTGTATTAATCAGTGCATACAACAAGATAATTAAACTGTAGATGCATACTATGGTAGATAATTGGAATGTTACAATAACCATAGTGGCATGCCTATTCCTGCAAATCTGAAAAATGATAGTGCATATGAACAACAGTTGAAAAATGAATTTTCGAAAGGTTGCATTGCCCCTATCGGTAGCTATATTACAAAGCATATGATAGATCACCGAACGAGTAGGCTACAAGCCGTACTGGAGTATGCTATGCTTGCTGAAAGACATCTTAACAGTAAGAAGAAAAGGAAGACGCAGGTCTTCACAGCTGAAGACGGAGCAGAAGTCTTTGTAGTACAGTCAGGTAAAGAGGGTAAGAGAAAGTTTCAGACTGTAGATTGTAAGCAGGGATATATTACGTCATTCATGATGCAACAGCATGGAAGTAAGCAACGCCCCATAGCTTACCACTCATCGCAGTTGGACCCAGTGGCACGGTCATTGCCACATTGTGTACAGGCAGTTGTCGCAGCAGCCATGGCAGTACAGGCTTCGGCATCAATGGTATTATTCCACCCTCTCATTGTGAGAGTGCCTCATGCAGTAGCGATAATGTAGCTGCAAGAGAAAATAGCATACCTGACCCGTGCTAGACATCTTTCTTGTTTGACCATACCCCTGTGTCAACCTCATATGGTGATTGAACGTTGTACAACATTAAACCCATCAACGTCACGTCCGACACCTGTGTATGGCACACCACACAGTTGCCTACAGGAAATGGAGCAAATAACTTTACCCAGACAGGATATTACTGATATACCCTTACATGATGCAGAGGTGACAGTTTATGTGTACGGATAATGTAGAAATGGTCCTACAGGAAAGAATCAAGTAGGTTATGCAGTAGCTACTGATATTGAGATTGTAGAAGCCCAACCCCTGCAGCATAACTTGTCTGCTCAAGCAGCAGAATTGATAGCTTTAACACGTGCTTGCACTCCAGCGTAAAACAGATGTGTGGACATATATACCGATAGTCAGTATGCTGTCTCTACAGTGCATGTTTATGCGCAGCAGTGGAAGAATAGGAGAATGATAACATCCACTGGTAAACCGATTAATCATGCGCAATTGATCTTGAATTTATTAGATTCCATTCAGTTACCTACTAAAGTAGCTAATTGTAAATATGCAGCTCATACAAAGCAACAGGATAAGATTACGAAAGGTAATGCACGAGCTGATGCAGATGCAAAACAAGCAGACTCACACTCAGAAACTTACTTTTTGAATGAGGAATGACAATTCTCAGAGATTCTAGATTTAGAAATGTTAGAAACAATGCAAACATCAACTATGAAAGCAGAAAAGCAGACGTGGGTAAGACGAGGAGCAATCCTTGAAGACGGACTGTACATCTCCAAAGTGAGAAAGCCAACGTCTAATTTATTTACATATGCGGCTTTGTTGAGCCATGGGCAGAGCCATGTCTCAACAGGGGGGATGGTATAGTTGGTTAACAGAATATTCCAAACATACGGAACTAGGAACCACATACAAACATTTTGTGCAGCGTGCCATATTTGCAGTAAACATCATGCACAGGGAGCATTCCAACCGAAGCGAGGGGGTTTCCCTACACCACCATATCCGTTCCATACTATTTGTATGGAGTTTATAGAGCTGAATAAATGTGAAGGGAAGAATTACTGTTTAGTGAGTATAGATATGTTTTCAAAATGGGTAGAAGCATTCCCAACCAGGAATCCGGATGCAGCAACAGCGGCAAAGGCCCCAGTAAAATAAAGTATCCCTAGATCTGGCATACCGGAAAGAAGCTACAGTGACAATAGAACACATTTTGTGAACCAGACAATCCAGCAACCTGGGTGATTCTTTGGGATTTCCTTGAAGAATCGTTGCACGTACCACCCACAGTCAGCATGACTGGTGGAGAGGTACAATGGGATTTCGAGAAATAAGTTGAGGAGGTTGATGAGTGACACCCAGACAAATTGGATGTGCTGTCTACCTCTAGCATTGCTGAGCATGACAACAGTTCCAAATGTAAAGGGTTTGATCCCCTTTGAAGTAGTATTTGGAATGGCATACTATGTGCCACAGTGGAAAGCTCTCATGCCTGCAGAGCTGGAGGTCGATGGCTCATTAGCCAGTTACATGAGAGGATTGTTAACCAATAACACTGTTTTGCAGTTAAACTCTTTTTCAGATAAAGAACAAACGAAGCCGGACGCAGAGCTGACTCCAGGATCCCGGGTGTGGTTGAATGTTATCCATACAAGTAACCGGACGAGTCCAACGTGGGAAGGACCGTACCGTACCAGGTACTGTTGGAAACGCCTACTGCAGTAAAGGTTGCGGAGAGGCCGTCCTGGGTTCACCTGACCCCTTGCAAACCGGTAAAGAATATCCAGTCTGGTTTACATGTCGTAGCCGATATACCACAGAGACAGAATGACCAGGGGCAGGGTGTATAACAATACAAAGCAACCCCAAAGACATTGGTTTACTGTCCTACTGATCATACACCTATTAACCATGTTTGTGGTGACATTTCTTTTGCTGGGATATTTCCTGCATATAACTACACAGATACAAATAATGAAACGTGATGAACTGGCCACAGATTGGCATCCAAACCTCAACACATATCTAGCCATGAAGCGTGTGCATGTAGAGACTATGAACATTTCACATTGCTGGGTTTGTACTGCCATACCTACAGCATATGGAGGACGTTTGATGTTTTGTCC